>NW_006399787.1:11970292-11982114 GCF_000299155.1 Elephantulus edwardii
GTATGTGATTTTTAATAGACTGTTTTGTAGGTTCTTTTCAATTACATACCTAAGACCCTCTTAAGAGATCATGATGGTATGTATATGTATAACTCAGATTCATTACTACTGAGTTAGAACTGACTCAAGGCTGAACTTCCTCAGGGTTTTCAAGGCTGTAAATCACATAGGAGATGATTTCCCATCTTTCATCCATGGAGTTTCTGGTGAATTCAAACTGCCAGAGAGTTATGGCTTTGAGTTAGCAGTACAAGTTCCTACAGACTATGCCACCAGATTATAAATATATAAAATAATGGAAGTGCTTTTCAGTTTCTTGAATTAGAGCCTTTGAAGAATTCAATTGTTTTGAAATATAAATTAATTTTTTCAAAATAATCTTCAAAATGTATTATCACTTAATCCAAGTTTAAGGAGGGGAGAGTTCTTTAGTAAAAAAAATACTATGGCATTTAATCACTATATATACTCAGCAGCTATCTCAAGCATACTGTTACCTTTATTAAAGTGGCATAGATTTCTAGATGGTATTTGGGAAGCCTGTGGGGACTTTTGGTTAATACAATGATGGGAGAGCACCGCTGGCTACCCTTCCAAACAAGAGAAAGTTCTATACAACAAACAACTATAAACTTTTCAGCATTGTATTAATATTTTCAATTAAATGCTTAGTTAGATATTATAACTTACATATTTCATTTCAAGGTAGTAAAAGACATATTACAAAATATTTATGAAGGATGCTTATATCAAAATGTTTAAACTTAATCTAATCAAGCTTTTCTAACTAATTTCTAATTTATAGGAAACAAAACAAGCCAAAACTTAATACAGTGACATTCTATGAGTCAAATGATCTTCTCTTTAACAAATGTCTTGTCAGGAAGCCCAGAGCAGGAGGAGGACACATCCACAGAATACCTACTTAGCTCTACACACTATGCTGAGCACAGGAGTTACAAGCAGTCACTTCCGGTCCTTCAGTAACTTAATATATTATCTACTCAATATTTAACTATTATAAATCTGAAAGTTTCAGAGTTCTTCTTTCACCAACAGGCATGAAAATAACAGCATATAAATATAAAGAATATAATCTTTCACTCAAATCACAATTTGAAAAAAAACAAACTTATTAAAGCATTATCAGTACCATTTCTCAGCCTCTATAAGATCTTCATTCACATTATTGGTGCTGTGCTCTCTGCCATCAAATGTTCGGATTTTGGGATATTCTGTCCTTCCTGCACATGCTTCCCTCATTTTTAAATTGAAGGCAGTTTGTGCTATCTGCTTATAACGTTTTCTGCTGAGCAAGATCTGTTGCTTCACTTGGTGTAGAGAATCCAAAAAGAATTTTTCTACCTCTGTTCTCTCATCCAATATGTTCTTGGCCAACTTCTTCACGCGATTCATTTCCTTGTCCTTCATCTGAAGAAGATGCTGTAGTTTGTCAAGTTCTACCTTACCTGACTGGTTCTCTATTATTGCTTGTTTCTGCTGTCTTAAAACTTCAGCTTCAAACTCTTTCGTCATAGAAATCAGGGCAGTCTCCAATCTTAATACTTTTTTCTGGAGAGTTTGTATTTGTGATTTCTGCTGCTTAAGTTGCATAATTTTTTCCTTAACCAACAGGTCATTGATTTCCTTTAAAAAAGAAACAAACACACACACACACACAATGAATTATGAGAGAGGTATAGGCTAGTTGTGGGTTTTTTTCATTAATAATTCCAGAACTCAAAAGTTCCTGACTGAAGTTGGTAATATACTGTGAATTGTTGTTGTTAGGTACCGTCAAGCTGAATAGGACTCATAGTGACCCTATAAACAAAAGATCTGAACCCCGTTCTGAATCCTGCTCCATCCTCACACTTCCTGACACACAATAGCCTATTGTGGCTATCATACTAGGGTCTTATAAAGGCAACTCAGGGCTTTTTGACAATTAAGAAACTTACTTTTCTTTAAAATTAGATCTTTTGCATTATCAAAGGATAATTCTAAAATCAGCAAGACTGCACAGTAAAATATTAACAATTGGGATATTCAATTGCTTTATATACATATGAAAGTTAGATAGTGACTAAGGAAGACCAAGACAGAATCAATGCCCTTCCATTGTGTTGTTGGTAAAGACCACTGAATGTCCTAGGAACTGCTGAAAGTACAAACAAATCAATGTGTATTGGACCAAGAAGCAATCATCCCAATAGAACAAGGGGATACTATGTGGTTTAAAATTAGGTAAAGTGTGTGTCAAGGTTGTATCTTTTCTCTCTACCTGTTCAACCTGTATGCTGATCAAATCATTAGAGAAATTGGGTTTATTAAGAAGTATACAGCATCAGGAAGGCTCATCAACAATACGTGTTACATAGATGACACAACTTTGCATGCAGAAAGTGAAGAAGACTTGAAGCACTTAAAGAAGATCAAAGACTACAACCTTCAATTCACATTGTTGTTGTTGTTGATTGCCTTTGAGTCGAGCATGACTCATAGTGACCCTATGAACAAAAGGCCTGAACCCCCTCTACAACTATCAACATTTATCAAAGTTTCTGGAGACATGTTGTTTAGGAAATGGATGCCACTCCTGCTTCCAAACCTGTTATAGTAGGTTATTGCTGTTATGTGCCATTGAGTCACCTGCAATGCATAACAACCCAATTAACCCTTCCCTGTCCTGAGCCAGGCTCACTAATTCTGACACGCCAACACCCATTGCCCCAGTCACTGTATCAATCCATCCCATCCAGGGTCTTTCTCTCCTGCGCTGTCTGTCCACCCTTCTAAGCATGATGTCCTTCTCCAAGGACCAATCTCTCCTGGCCACGTGCCCAAAGTAAGTGAAGCAGAGCTTCAAAATCCTAGCCTCCAAGGAGAGACTTGATTTCATTCTCTCCAAGACAGACCTATTTCTTATCTTGGTAGTCCATGGTATGTTCAAGACTCTTCTCCAGCACCACAACTAGAAGGCATCTCTTCTTCTTCTGTCATCCTTAGTCATTGTCCAACTCTCTGAAGCATAACAAGTAATTGGCAAGACCATGGCCTGGAGTAGGTGCACTAGGTGTACTAGATACATCTAGACTGACATCATTGCTCTTCAGCACTTTGGAAAGGTCCATCAATACAGTAGGTGTACTAGGTGTACTAGATACATCTAGACTGACATCATTGCTCTTCAGCACTTTGGAAAGGTCCATCAATACAATATTACATATCTCAAAACTCACTGTATCAAGTCAGAATGGATTACAGTTGACTCCCCTGTGGGGTTTCAGAGCATATTAACAACATGGGAGGAGACTTCCCATCTTTCTCCCATATCTCAACATCAGGAAAACAAAAATCCTCACAACTGGTCCAATAGATAGACAGATAGAGAAAAGACTGTCAATAATTTCCTTTTACTTGGATCCACAATCAATATCCATGATAACAACAGTTAAGAAGTCAGAAAGATGTGTTGCATTGGGGAAAACTGCATTCAGGACCTCTTTTCGAGAGCTAAAGAGCAAGAATGTCAGTTTTAAGACTCAAGTACACCTCACCCAATCCATATTTTACATCTGTGTGTGCTTGTGAAAGTTGGACAATGAATAAGGAAGACCAAAGAATAGATATTGGTAGACTATTAAATATCCATGCACTGACAAAAGAAGCAACACATTTGCCTTAGAGGAAGTGCAACTAAGGTGCTCCTTAGAGGTAAGAAACATTAAGCTTTGTCCCACATACTTTAGGCATGCTATCAGGAGTCCTTGGGAAAAAGACATCATACCGGGAAAATGAGAGTGTCAGCAAAAAAGAAGAGATCTTCACCAAGATAAACTGACAGTGGCTTCAACAATGCAAAGATCATAAAGATAGTGTAAGGTTATGTGATCTGTTGTTCACAGAGTAACCATAAATCATAGTCAACCAGATGACATCTAACAAGAACAAGTTAAGGAGCATAAGTCATCAGACAATGTCCTTCTTTCTTTGTAGCATTATTATAACTGACTCTTAGTGTTCACCAATCCAATTCTGTTTCTTTTTTTTTTTAATGGGTAGGGAGAGAAATCCATGTGAGACTGAGAACCTTTTGATATAAAAGGAAATTTTTAGTTTCTTGTAATCTCTGGGAATTTTTTTGCAGATCATTGGCTTCCTTCATATGGTGTGCGAGTGCTTTCTGGAGATAAATATTCTCTTTAAAGACATTTCTCCCAGCATTATTCAGTTGCCTAAAACAAATAAATACAACATTATAAATTACAGACCTAATTAATAGCTACTATCAAACTAGAATAATGATTGCTTTACTCTCCATCAATAATAATAACAATGGCCATGACTTATTTGACATATATTGGGTATACAATAATTTGGTGGGAATCTTGTGACAAAATTCTCTGCAAAGGGAAAGTAAAAAATGCAGTGGCATTTACAATCTAAGATGAGTGACAGAGGTATGAGTTTTCCATCTCTGTCCTGTCCACATAACAAGTTGAAAAGGGCCTTAAGACAATAAAGGTCCAAGAAGAAAGCAGCGTGACCACCTGAAGCACCATTAGAGGTAAGCTGACAGACATACAATGGATTTTTATATGAGCAATGAATAAACTCCCAAATATACTGAGATTTGCTTAATATTGTGCAGCTGGGTGTTACTGTCATGAATATACCTTTCATTACAACCTGGTAAAACTGTAATTATTAACTTCACAGGAAGAAACTGATTTTTTTTTTAATTAATCAATTTTCCTAAGGTTAGTTTATGTACATGTTAAAAGTCTGACATGAAAGCCATGCTTTTCCTACCTTACCATCCTGCTACCCAGAGAGTGTAGAGAAAAGGGACATAAAATGAAAGAAATCACAAGGGAGAGGAGAGCAAAAAATTAGAAAACAAGCCAGGAGAGAAGCAAAAAGACAATGTTACACACACGAGAAAGACAAAACAGCACAGAGGTAAGCCAGGCCATCAGCACAAAAAGGAGTAGAAGATCCTTACATAACAGCTTCATGATGGGCTCTCTCTGCCAACATGACTATCTTCTTTTCAGCTTCTTGTTCTAGCCGATTCTAACAAAGAAAAGATGCTGTTTAAATGAAAACCTTTAATTATAACAAGAAGAATTCTTACATATCAAAAACTTCAGTCTGAAAAAATCCAAAACAAAACTTCAGTCTTTAAACACAGACTGGTAGAGCAGTCAACTCTAAAGGTCAAGATCTCCAACATATGAATATGGGAAAACTATGTTGGGACTTGGAACCTAAATAGAGACATTTAAATAAAATTAGGGGGTGGGGAGTTGAGGGTAACATGATATCAAATTCTCAAAAACCAAAGATAGAGATTCCAAAAAGGAGAGAAGTAAATTGTCACATACAAGAGAACATCAAGATTATATGCCAATTCTGCTTTAGAAAGCCTAGGTCAGGATGCAACAGAATGTCATATTTTAAGTGCTGAAAGAAAAGAAATGCCAACAAGTCTATATCCAGAAAAATTATCCTTCAAAAAATGAGGGTGAAATGGAGATATTTACAAATAAGGGAAAAAATGAATAAGCTCAATATGACCAAACTTTCCCTACAAGAAGCACTTAAAAGGGAGTCCTCTTCAGATTGAAAGGAAACCACACTAAAATAGCAGCTCAAAGTTGTACAAGGTGAAAAAAATCTTAGGTTTCAGATAAAGTTAATTTCATATGCAACTATAAACACAGTTTTGCAGTATTTTTTATTGGTAAATCTGTTGTTGAGCCCATTAAATAGTTTTAACTCATAGCAATCCTCTGTACAACAGAATGAAACACTGCCCAGTCCTGGGTCATCCTGACCACTGCTGCAGCTACTGTGTCAACCCATCTCATTGAGTCTTCTTGTTGTTGTTATTATGTGCTGTCATGTCGCTTGCAACTCATAGCCACCCTGTATACAACAACAGCCCTAAACCCTGCTCTATCCTGTGCCAATGGCACTGTCTCCGACACACCCATATATTATTTAAAACAACAACTATTTTTAAAGGAATTAATAGTTTATCTTGTGCTATTAGTTCAAGAAATACAAAGAAAAATGGGTTATCAGTATTGAAGAACAAAATCAATTCACAGCTGTTCCTCCAAAGGCTGTAAATCTCCTCAAAGCAACTGGGAGATCTGAACTGCCTGCCTTTGAATTGGAAGCACAACTCCTTACCACTAAGCCATACACTAAATGTAAGGATTAAATTTTCCAATCAAAAAGTAGACACTAGCAGAATTCTTGAAAAAAAAAAAAGCCAAACCAAACCCATCATACCATTATAAGAGCAACATTTCAAAACCAAAGACACAACAGGTTGAAAGTGAAAGGGTAGGGAGAAAATCCATATACACAGTAACCAAATGAGAAATGGAAGAGCTATTTAATATCAGACCAAAAAAAGACTTTAAACTAACGTCTGTTATAAGTGACAATGAAGGGCATTATGTAATGATAGAAGGGATAATTCATGTAGTGGAGTCAAGCAATTATAAATACATATGCATCTAACATCAAAGTCTTAAATGAAATTATGCAAATATTGGCAATAATAGTTGGAGACTTCAACATGCCACTTTCTATACTGAGCAGAATATATCTATCTATATAGAATATCAATAGAGAACTGGTGGATTTGAACAACACTCTTAAATTCTTTATAATGCTAAAGAACAATGATGTCATTTTAAAGACTAAGGTACACCTGATCCAAACCATGGTATTTTCAATCGCTTCGCATGCATATTAAAGTTGGACAATGAATAAGGAAGACAGAAGAGGAATTGATGTCTTTGAATTGTTGTGCTGGTGAAGGGTACGAAGTATATCAAGGGATGCCAAAGAGCATACCTATATTGAGAGAAATGCAACCAAGGTGTCAAGAGGGACCAGTCTTTCAAAAGGGACATCATGCTTGGAAAGATGAAGAGCCAATGAAGAAGCAGAAGATCCCCAACAAAATGCATTCAACACAATGACTGAGACAATGGAAATAGTGAGGATGGTAGAGAATCTGGAAAGGTATCAATATATTACAGAGAAGGTTGCTATGAGTTGGGGTCTGGTCCACTTGGTAACTTCTAACAACAACAACAATAAACTAACCAGACTAGAAAGACATTCACAAAGCACTCAACCCAATATTAGCACAATACACATTCTTCACGAATGTCCATGGATAAATTTTCTAGGATAAATGATATCCTTTTTTATTTAATTATTTAGAGACTATAATCATACAAAGAATCTTCTCTAATCATAATGGAATGAAATTAGAAATTAGCAACTAAAGAAAAACTGGAAATTAGGCAAATATGTTGAAAATAACCAATTAATAAGTAAAAAAAGAAATCTAAAGGGAAATCAGAAAATATTTACAGATTAATAAACAAATGTATGATCAACATCTCAAAACTGGTAAATACAATAAAGGCAATGCTTAAAAGGAAATTTACACCCTATAATTTAAAAAGAAGAAAGATCTCAAATCAGTCACTTAACTTTATACCTTGAGTAGAAAAAGAAGAGTAATTAAGAAAAAAATTACCAGAAGAAATGAATAATGAAGAACCAAACAGATAAATTAGAGAATAATGAGACAACAAAGAGAATAAACAAAACCAAATTTGGGATTTTTTAAAAGATCAATAACACCAACAAACCTTCACTAATATTAAAAAAGAAGATATTAGAGTGAGGACACCACTGCTGCTGTTGTGCTGTTTGGTCCTGTGGAGTCTAAGCTGACCCACAGCTGACCCTCCAGCGGTTTGCAGAGGCAGTGCATCATATGGGAGGGAACAGCCGGAAGATTTGAACCGCATGCCTTTAAGTTGGCAGGAAAAGTCCTTACGACTAAGTCACCAGTGCTCCCTATTATAGGGTCAGACATCACTGCTGCCCCTCTAAAAATAAACAGGCTCCTGAAGCTGGTGGCATAACGCTCTAGTAGAGGAGTTCATGGTGGGTCAACTCCACTAATCGCTTCTCAGGAGAAAGATGGGCAATTTCCTCCTATGTTATTAATTTCTAGCCACTGAAAACCTTCTGAAGGGTCAGTTATGAGTTATTTCTGACTGAATAACAATGAGCTGAATTTAAACCACCACCATCATCCCCGCCACCTCCTTTATAGCTTTGAACACTAAAGAAAAGCTTGGGTTCTGTAGGTTCTGCTTAAAAACATCATGGCTTTCTGTTCCTTAAGGGAGGAGGGGTGCAGAGGGCCGAGGCGATGGGGGTGGCTTTGGTAAAGTCCCTGGTATCTTGTAGCATAGAGGAGCCTGGCGAGCGAGGAGATAAGCATAAGGTTCCTTGGTTGGTCAGACTGGAGTAGGGAGATGCGATACCTCACTCCACCACCAGGAGGCGACTGTTTCACCTGGCTTTTTTCCCCACTTTGGGGATGCGGGAGGGTAGCAGAGAAACTGAGGCCAATAAGGGTGTAGCCCGTACAGAAACAGTGTGCAATCGAGGTGGAGGTGGATGAAGCAAGATGGAACAGGCCTGAGGTCTTTGGGGGAGAGATCATTCTCTTTCTCTCTAAGGGGAGTCTGTTGGGGCTTTGGTAGTTGGGAAACTTGATTTCTGGACCCTGAGTCTCCTTGACAAATGCCTTGGGAAGGAGAGGTTAGGGGCTGGAGGCAGCAGCTAAGTAGCAGAAGGTGATGTTCCTTCTCCCTGCTGCCAGAGAACCCCTTCCTCCTAACTCAGAGGACAAGGCTCTTGGAAACGCTGTTGCTTTACAAGGTTATGTGCATCATCTCAGCGGAACAGGCTCTGGGATGTGCGTGCAGAGAACTGGGGAAGGCGGCAGAGCTGCCTTAAATGCATAGATAGGGACCAATGAGCTGAGTTTTAAAATCATTATGGGAAGAGACTGTCCATCTTTGTCTCTCAGAGTAGCTAATGAATTTGAACTGTGGCCACTTCAGTTAGCAGCTAGCTACCTTAAGCAATATGCCTAGACAATCTGTAAAATGACAATCTATTCTATAGAAGACATTTCAGTAATTTCTAAAAGGGCTCGGGTTTTGCTTTCCCTGTTTTTTTATCCAGCTGTGATTTGATAATGATCTTTAATTTTCTAATAAGAGGACAAATGGCAAGTGGATATATTTTTCTATTAAAGAAAACAAAAAGAGCTCATTGCTGCCGAGTTGCAAGTGACTCATAGCTTACCCTCCAGTGGATTTTCAGAAGCTGTAAATTACACGGAGGAGACTGCCCATCTTTCTCATTAGACAGATGCTGTCTTTGGTTTAGGAGTGCGATTTCCTATGAATTACACGACCTGAACACTCTCATGAATCAGCTGAGTGGGTCAGCTGAGAATTTTTATATCATTATGGAAGCAGACTGCACAGTTTCTTAAAGAAAATATTTCCCTTGGGGGAGCTCTGGTGGCCTAGTGGCAAGAAGCTGCACTGCAATCCCAGAGGCATGTGGTTCAAATCCACCAGATGCTCTGCCGGGGAAGGAGGGGCAATCTCCTCCTGTACCAGTCAGATCCGATTTGATGGTACACACACAAAAAAAAATAAAATAAGAGAAGAAAAGAGAAGAATAAAATAAAATAAAATAAAATTTCCCAATTAATCCTAATAGCATTTACCTTTTCTTCAAAAAACCTTCCTTCCAGTCTTCTAAGGGTCTCCTGATGTTTCCGCTCTGTGCTCCTTAAATTTTCTTTTAGCTAAAATTAAAATAAGAATAAAAAAAGATAGTAAATAAGAAATACAGTTGAGTAGGGTATATTCTTAGAATATTTTCAATAAAGAAACATTTTTGTCATACATTGCCTTTAAGTCTTGAAAAAAAAAAGAAAAATTATCTTCAGCCAAAAAAAGCAGTTACATAAAATAAACACCACACCACAGAGAAACATAGTCCTTAAAACAATCAGTTTTAGAAAATCCAAAAGACAACACTTGCCCAAAAGTAAAGATGAGAAGATAGGAAGAGAGGGAAAATGTGCATGAAAGAAAACAGAAATGGGAAGAGTGCTGACATATTGTAGGCAACATCACAGGCACTTCATGTAAACTGTCATCTTGTATTGAAGCTTGAAATCTGAAGCATTTGGGCTTATGGAAATCTAAGATCTATAGGAACACTGCATGGTTCAAAATCAAGAAAGGAGTGCATCAGGGGTGTACCCCTTCTCTGCACCTTTTTAATCTATATGCTGAATGGATCATTTGGGAGGCTGGACTTTAAGAAGAAGAATGAGACATCAGAAATAGAGGAAGGCTCATCAACCACCTGTGTTATCCAGATGATACAACCTTCCTTGCCAAAATTGAGGAGGACTTGAAGTGTTTGCTGCAGAAGATCAATGACTGCACCCTTCAATATAAATTGCATCTCAAAATCAAGGAAACAAAAATCCTCACCATTGGGCCAGTAAGTGATAGATAAAGATCAAGGTTGTTAATGATTTCACCTTGTTTGCATCCAGAATCAACACCCTTGGCACCAGTAGTTAGGAAATCAAAAGACGAAGTGCACTGGGAATGTCTGCTGTCAAAGACCTCTCCAGAGCACTAAAGAGCAACAATGTCATTAAAGAGACTAAGATTTGTCTAATCCAGGCCATGGTTTTCTCAATTGCTTGTTATGTATCTAAAAGCTGGAGAGTGAACAAGGATGGCTGAAGAAGAATCAATATCTTTGTGTTATGGTGCTAGAGAAGAGTATTAAATATACCATGGACTGCCAAAAAACCCAAACAGGTCTGTTCTGGAGAGGATGAAGGCAGGTTGCATCTTGGAGGCTAGGATTTTAAAACTCTGTCTCACATACTTTAGGCATGCTGTCAGGAGAGACCAGTCCTTGGAGAAAAGACATCATGCTTGGAAGGGTGAGGGATCAGCACAAAGAGGAAGACCTTGGATGAGAAGGATTGACACAGTTACTGAGGCAATGGGGTCTGGTGTGTCAAAGATGGTAAGGTTGACACAGGAAAGGGCAAGGTTCAGAGCTGTTGTTCATAGGGTCACGATGAGTCGTGGTTGACTTGATAGTACATAATAACAAGATCTATAAAAAGTCTAGTTACCTAGGGGTATAGTTGCACTGTCAACCTAACAACATGTAGCTTGAATCCACAAGCTCTACTTCAGGAGAAATATGGGCAATCTCCTGTGCAATTTATAGCCTCTGAAAACCACTTTGAGGTCTCCACCACCACACTGTGGATCTCTTCCAGTTGATTAGCAAAGTAACTCTCTTTAAAATGTCTTAGTCTGGCCTGGACTGCTCTCTTGCCCAGACCACTAGACCCCTGACCCTGCTGTCTGGAGGACCCAGCCCCTATACCTGGAAACCTTATCACCACCTCCTGGAGGACGACCTACTGCCACCCCGCCACTGCCCCTCATGCCAGGAGTACCAATATCACAGGTGAAACCATTTCCTCCCCACTCACAGAGCTTGAGCGAGCACCCTTGAGCTGTGGACCCTGTGGACCTGACTAGCTGCACTGGACATGACTAGCTGCAGAAGTTGCCTGACAGAGAAGGCTGCTAATTATCAGGCTGTATCTCTCCCCAGCTGAAGCAAATCTTCCCTTAAGTCAAAGGATCAGAGAGAAACTCAGGGTAGCTACCATGCCCTCATCTGGAGCAATGACTTCCTGAGCCAAGGTTATCAGACCAAGAGCCTGCTAAGGCCTCAGGCTTAAAAAAGGGGAGAAGTCCACCACAATGACACAGAAGAAGCAGACTACCTCACACCCTACATAAACCCAAAATGAGATGTCACCTCCAAAAAGTAATACAGTATCAATAAAT
>NW_006399787.1:11983825-11984384 GCF_000299155.1 Elephantulus edwardii
CAAGATCCATTTAACATTAGATACAGTATCCCTAGTACCTAGGGAGAAACAAAGAGTAACCTATAAGGGAGATCAGATAAGATTAAGTGTCAATTTCTCAGCAGAAACCATGGGAGCAAGAAGACAGTGGAAGGAAATAAACACTCAAAGAATACAACTGTCAAAGAATACTGTATCCAGCAAAATGGTCCATCAAATATTAAGGAGAGATCAAGATATTCTCAGACATGCCAAAACTAAGGGAGTTTATAAGAAACAAGACCACTGTTGTAGGAAACACTGAGAGAAGTCTTTCTTACAGATATGCCACAGAAAGCAGGATGGATCAAAGTAACCAGCAACACTACCAAAAAGAACTCAACAAAATTATAGCAAAACCGCTCTCTCAATAATTACACTGAATGTTAATGGTTTAAATGCACCACTGAAGAGAAAAAGAGTAGCAGATTGGATAAAACCCCAAAACCCATCAATATGCTGTCTACAGAAGACACACCTGAAAAGTGAAGATAGACTAAAAAGAAAAGGGTGGATGGAAAAATATGTATCAAGCAAATGG
>NW_006399787.1:11988889-11991623 GCF_000299155.1 Elephantulus edwardii
AGAGGTATCCAAATTGGCAAAGAGGAGATAAAATGATATGCAGGTTTTATGATATTATACGTAAAAAACCCTAAAGACTCAGTGAGAATACTACTGGACTTAGTTGACCAATTCAGTAATGTGTCAGGATACAAGATCAACATACAAAAAGCAAATGGATTTCTCTACAGTGACAAAGAGAATACAGAAATGCATCTAAGTTAAATGAATCACTATAGTTAATGACAAGATTAAATACTTGGGAGCAAATCTAACCAGAACACAAAAGATCTATTCAAAGAAAATTATGAAACATTACCACAAGAAAAAAAAAGAGAGATGTGCAGAAGAATAGACCATGCTCATTGATAGGAAGACTTAATATTGTGAAAATGGCAATTATACCAAAGGCAATCTACAAGTTCAATGCCATCTCAATACATTACCAATTACACTCTTCAATGAGATGGAAAAGGCAATTTCCAATTTCATGTGGACTGGAAAGAGACCCTGAATAAGCAAAACACTCCTAAAAAAAAGAGAAACAAGGTGGAAGGCATTTCACTCCCTGATCTCAAATCCTACTAAATTGCCGTGTGTGGTAGTGGTACATTAACAAACACACAGATGAATGGAATAGAATTGAGAACCCAGAAATATGCTCATCTATGGATGGTCAACTGATTTTGACAAGGATATGAAATCATTTTAGTGGGGGAAATGAAAGCCTCTTTAACAAATGGTGCTGGCAAAATTTTGGAAAACTATCTGTAGAAAACTCATGCACGACTCACACCTCACACCATACACAAAACCCAACTTAAAGTGGATCAAGGACCTAGGAGTAAAATCAAGGACTATAAACTTTATCAGAGAAAAACCTGACAGAACTCTAAAGGTCCTAATCAACAACATGAACAGCCTTTCAAGCATCCTAAAAATTCTACAACCAGAAGAGAATAAAATAGATGAATGGGACCTTCTAAGAATAAAATCCCTATGTGCATCAGAAAACTTCTCCAATAGAGTAAAAAGGAAAGCCACAGACTGGGAAAAAGCATTTGGTAATTGCATGTCTGATAAAGGACTTTTATCTAGAATTTATAGAATACTCCAGCATCTCAACGAGATAAAAGTAAACAACACAGTCACAAAATTGGCACAGGATATGAAAAGACACTTCACCAAAGAAGACATGCAGATAGTGAACAAACACGTGAAGAAATGTTCAAAATCCCTAGCCCTAATAGAGATGCAAATCAAAACAACTATGAGATACCATCTCACCCCAGTAACAATAGCAAAATTCAACAGAGCATCAAACAACAAATGCTGGCAAGGTTGTGGGGAAATTTGAACCCTTGTTCACTGTTGGTGAGAGTGTGAATGGTGCAAAAACTATGAAAGGCAGTATAGCACTTTCTCAAAAATTTGGAAATAGAATACCATTTGACCCAGCAATTCTACTACTGGGAATATACCCTAAAGAAATCAGAGTTGCCACCCAAACAAATATATGCATATGTTTATTGCTGTGTTGTACACAGTAGCAAAGAGATGGAAGCAAACCAACTTCCCATCAACAAATAAATGGACAGAGAAGCTGTGGTATATTCACACACTAGAACACTACACAGCATTGAAAAACAAGGAACTCACAAAATATTCTACAAAATGGGTGACCCTGGAGGACATTATGCTGAGTGAAATATCTCAGTCACAAAAGGACAAATACTGCATAATGCCACTGTTGTACAGTGGGACTGACATGAATGTTGGGAAGAAACTGAGAAAAGAGGGGATAAATAATGAACACTGCATTGGAACAGATGAAGAATTGTTTAAAAGGAACATATGTTTAGGCATTATTTGCATAACAACAGTCCAGAATAAGATTTACCCATCAAAGTGGACTGGGGAGGGGGAGGAAGATATTGTGCAACCATCAATGCTTTTTTTTTTAATGAAAAAAGCAAACTGAGGGTGGGGGTATGGAGGAATCTGGGCAACAATGATGTAATAGAAACCCAAGTTTTCTGTAAACTTTCATTAAAATTGCAGTAAAATAAATAAATAAATAAAAAGGAAAATCACTTTGAATTCTTGATACAGGCTCCATGACAATTTAGGTTCTTTCTGGTCAGTAAGTAAACCAGTCACGTGACTTTGCCCTCAGGCAACATACATGTTAAAAGTAAAGCTGCCAGATAAGCATACTGTTGTCATTATGCGCCACGGCACATTCATACCAGCCTGATGTACAACAGTACAAAACAGCCTGATACTGAAGCATTCTCGCACTCTCTATTATGCTTTTACCCACTGTGACAATCACTGTGTCATTCCATCTCATTGGGGATCTTACCCTTTTTCAATGACACTCCACTTTACTAAGCATGATGCTTTTCTTCCAGGGACTGAACCCACCTTACATTGTTGTTATTAGGCACTATAGAGTTGTATACAACTCACAGTGACTCTATGAACAACAGACCTGAACCCTGTCCTATTCTGTGCCATCCTCATCACTGCTGACATACTTGAGTCCATTGTTTCAGTAACTGTGTCAATCCATCTGGTTGAGCGTCTTACTTTCTTTTGCTGACACTTCATCTTTCCAAGCATAATATCCCTTTTCAAGGAGCAGCCTCGCATTGCAACATGCTCCAAGTAGGTGAGATGAAGATTCCTCATCCTTGCCTCCAAGGAGCACTCTGACTGCACTTTTTAAAGATAGATATATAGATAGATATAG
>NW_006399787.1:11994002-11995210 GCF_000299155.1 Elephantulus edwardii
TCTAAACCCAGCCTGGACTTCTGGCAGTTCTCTGCTGATGTGCTGTTCCAGTTGTTTTTGGATAATCTTCAGTAGAACCTTGCTTGCATGTGAAATCAATGATATTGGTCTATAGTTTCCACACTCTGTTGGGTCACCATTCTTTGAGATGGGAACAAATATAGATCTCTTTCAGTCAGTTGGCCAAGTGGTTGTTCTCCAGATTTCTTAGCACACAATGCTGACTTTATTTATAGCTAGCACCTTAACAGATAATGGACTATGCTACTAGGACCTACATTATTATTGCTAGATATTAGAAATACCACTAACTCAAATAATATTCATTTACCTGGATGTTATTTAAAGGTTCTAAATATTAGAAATGTCCTCCTAACATAATTCTAAAAAACAACTCCCTTAGATAGAGTGTACTTCTAATATCTAAAATCATAGAGATTAAAGGAGATATAACATTGTTTTAGGAGGAAAACGTCTAGCTAATTTTTAGTTTTGATTCTGTAGTTTATACTTACTGGTAAGAATGAATCAGACGAAAAGAAACACAATTAATCCAATAGTCATACCATCCAAAAGACAGTAAAAAATTTCTTTAACATCACATAGATTAGAATTCATAATCTGTTCAAATTAAATATAGGTATGGAGAAGGATGCAAAACTGATATACATCTTTCCTTATTTTAAACCACACAGTGGTAATTTGCTCTGTTCAGAGAGCCCAAATTAAAGTGTTCTAGGAGTCTCAATCCCAGAGGCAGAATGGAGTAAAAATTAGTAAATCAATAATAATTCATTGTCATCAAGTTGGAATTCACAGCTGACCCTCCAGTGGGCTGAAAACTGCACAGAAGGAGACTGCTTATTTATTTATTTATTTGTTTATTTATTTTTATTCAGAGCTGCCGGTAGATTAGAACCATCAGAGTGATGTCTCCGGGTTTGCAGCCCAACTTCCTACAGATGGGTAAGAGAAAGAAAATATCCATAAGGAAATGACCTGTACAATTATCACTAAAGGAAAAAATCTAAAACACAGAGAGGAACAGAAGGATTAATGGACATCAGAAAAACAGGGAGGAAATAGGAAAAGTGTGATCACATTGTGGGCCCTGAAATTAATGTTCTAGAGCAAAATGCATATGAATATTTGAATGAAAAGTTAATTTTCTTTTAAAAAGTTACTCAATTTTTTTCTTTTCATAAAAA
>NW_006399787.1:11996239-12005365 GCF_000299155.1 Elephantulus edwardii
CTATTGTGAACAATGCAGCAATAAAAATGGGTGTGTATATATTTGTTTGGGTGGCAACTCTGGTTTCTTTAGGGTATATTCCCAGTAGTAGAATTGCTGGGTCAAATGGTATTTCTATTTCCAACTTTTTGAGAAAGCACCATGCTACCTTCCATAGTGGTTGCACAATTTTACACTTTCATCAACAGTGAACAAGGGTTCCAATTTCTCCACAAACATGCCAGCATTTGTTGTTTGATGCTCTGTTGAACTTTGCTATTGTTACTGGGGTGAGATGGTATCTCATAGTTGTTTTGATTTGCATCTCTATTAGAGCTAGGAATTTTGAACATTTCTTCATGTGTTTGTTTACCATCTGAATGCCTTCTTTGGTGAAGTGTCAGTTCATATCCTGTGCCCATTTTGTGACTGGGTTGTTTTATCTTCTTGTGGTATATTCTGATATTCTTGAAAAGTTTATTGCATTGACTCTGTAGCATTTTCATATAAACCAAAATTTCATATTCTATCAAATACTGGTGCTTTTAATGGCATATGTAATGAAATTACCCCACTCAGCATTCAACAAAGATGTATTGAATATTACTGTATATCTTTTGTTTCAATGAATACAAAGGACAATGCTGTTCATGAATCAAAGAGCTTGCATACAAGTAGGGGAAATGAGCCAAATGATAAATATAATACCAAGAGAATGAGCTACATTTCACATAAAACAAATACAAAAATGTTACAGAAACACATAAAAAAGGAAATTGTTCTTTTTAAACCATACCCTGGGGAATTACTCATGGAGAGTACTGTTTGAGTTATTCCTTTGAAGGATAATATAAAACTGTAACAGATCTCAGTGGGATATTCAACTGCAGAAGAAAGAGTGTGAACAAGAGAAGCAGAAAAGACTTCTGGAATGAGTCAGAAACCAATTTCGCTGGGAGGAGAGTATAGTAAAGAAGACAAAAATATTCCAAAATATGTGTGAGACCTTAACTTTCATGTTTAAGGTGTCTAGATAATAAATATTTTGTTTACAGCTGAGAACCACTACAGAGGATTCTGTGATCAGAAGTGGAGGTGAACACGGCCAGAACTGTGAGGTATTATTGCCACAAGCATAATTCTGAGACATTGCCAGAATTACTCAATCAGCAATGTATACTTTGACCCGCACTGGTTTTCAAATACATTCACAAATTCCTCAGCATCATCCACTTCAGATGGTGAAGCCTAATTCCCCACCCTAGAATTTGGGCCAGATGTAGGGATTTATTTCTAATATATAAAATATGGCAGAAACAGGATTTGGAATTGGTTCAATCTGGTTTAGTCATGGCTGACAACATGATGAGAAAATTGGTTAGATGTATTTCAGAAAACTAACAGGAACAGGAAAAATTTTGGGTCAAAGCTCTGCTAGAAACTTAGACTAACTAAAAAAACCCCAAAAGCAGCAAGCACATTGCATAGCAACCAAGACTCTTGATTAGGTGAGTGGAAAACAAGAGTAGCTGGCTCATAGTCGGCAGCCAATTTTCCTGCTACAAAAGTCTATCACTTTCTCTATTTCTGGTAATAATCCAATGTCAGGCTTCAGAAAGGACTCACTCAATATCTTTCAAGTTTCCTGATCAAAGACGTCAACCCATAATATTTCCTTTTCTGTTTAGCATTTCAGATGACCAGATTTTTAATTTTTTATAATATCAGTTTTATTAATTTTTTTAAATTTTATTTTATTGTTTTTGTGTATGTACCATCAAATCAGATTTTACGGGTGCAGGAGGAGATTTCCCCTCCTTCTCTAGCAGAGCATCTAGTGTATTTGAACTGCCATGTCTTCTGGGATTGCAGTATGATTTTTAAATTTTTTTTTGAAAATATTTTCACATCATCAGCTACGACTAAATTGATTGGAAACCCTGAGAAGAAGTGTTGGTATATGACTACTGAGGCTTGGCTATGAAAAAGATAGGTTTTTGTCTGATTCTCTTGACTTCTTCATCAGGATTAAGGCATTCACCAAGCTGTGAGGATGTTCACACAGCTCATGGAGAGATTCTACTTGACATGGGTAATTAGAGAGGGGTCCTAAATGTAAAAACTAAAACCATTACTCTGTTAGAAGAAAAAACAAACAAACATTGTTTTATGCCACTAGGTTTATAGAAAGCAAGATTTGAAGTACTGGACAGGGATTCAGGACATTGGCATTCTGCTACCAGCTTTACATCTTCCTCTGTAAATCATTTACCATCTTTTTGTCTGTTAATCTCATCTGTAGAACAGTTTAAATAGACCCCAAAAGGTCTTTCAGGGAGTTCTGGTGGTCTCGTCTATAGGGAACTGTACTGTTAATTCCAGGGGCCTTGTCCTTCTGGCAGTTCTAATCCACCAGTGGCTCTACAGGAGCGAGATGGGCAATCTCCTCTTGTGTGAGTCACAGCTTCAGAGAACCCACTGGAGCACCAGTTATGAATGAGTGAGTCAAAGTTTCCTCTAGCTCTAAGATTCTATGAGTTGGGTGAAAAGGTTCTGATGACTATTTTTGTATTGCTCATTTAACAAGTGTTATTATTAAAAACTAGCTGAGAAGTTGGACTTTACAAAGAAGAATGTGGTGCCAAGATCGGAGGAAGACTTACCAACAACCTGCATTACACAGGTAACAAAACCTTGCTTGTTAAAAGTGAGGACTTAAAATTCTTGATGCAGAAGTTTAAAGATGATAGTCATGAGATGTATTATATCTCAACAGAAAGAAAACAAAAATCCTCACTAGTGAATTAATATACAACAGCATGATAGAGAAAAGATTGAAATGGTCAATGATTTCATCTTACTTGGATTCACAATCAACATGCTTAGTACTAGCAGTCAAGAAATTAAAAGACATGTTACATTAGTAAAATCTGCCGACAAGGACCTCTCCAAGGTGCTGAAGAGCAACAATGATAGTTTAAAGACTAAGGTACACCTGATCAAAGCCACTGTCTTTTCACTTACTTGCTATGCGTCTGAAAGTTAAACAATGAATAAGGATGATACAAAATGAGTCAATGCCTTTGAGTTGCAGTGTTGGAGAAGAGTAATGAATGTACCAGGGATTCATGATATATTGTAGGAACAAACAAATATGTATCTTTGAAGGTAAGGAAGGTTAAGTTTCATCTCACACGCTTCAGGCATACCATCAGGAGGGCCCAGTCCTTGGAAAGACATCATGCTTGGAACAACACGGAGGGACAACATAAGAAAAGAAGACACTCAAAAAAAGAAAAGAAGACACTCAATTAGATGGATTGACACAATGACTGTATCAGTGGGCTTGGTCTTTAAGAGATGATGACAGCACAGGATAGGGCAGAGTTCAGATCCACTGTTCGTAGGGTCTCTATGACCTGTAGTCAGCTTGATGGCACATAACATCAGTAAGACTCTAGGAATCTATGTTGGTATAGTCTATAGTGGAAACCCCAAAATGGCACTTCTCCAGCAGTTAGAATTCATCAGTGTCTCTGAGAGAGAAAGAGGGGCAATCTCCTTCCATGTGACTTAACAGTCTCCTGAAAACTGGAAGGTCAACTATGAGTCAGTCCTGACTCCACGGCAGTGACTTTGAGGTTTTAGAGTCTAGTAACTGAGAAGGGGTGACAAGCACATACACAAGCTTTGGGACCTCTAATTCTCCTTAGCTTATGAAGGCTGAAAAACAACATCAGTAGAAAATTACTAGGAAAAAATTGTCATGTAGCTACTATTTTTTTTTCCTTGTTGTATACACCAAGACAGATCCAACTGGCACAGGAGGAGATTGCCCCTCCTCCACCAGAGCATCTCATGGATTCAAACCACACTTTTGGGACTGCAGTGCAGCTTCTTGCCACTAGGCCACAAGAGCTCCCTTGTAGCTGCTATTCACAATAGTGAAGAGTTGGGCACAACCCAAGTGCCCATCAACAAATGAATGGATATCGAAGCTGTGGTACATTCACACAATGGAATACTACACAGCATTGAAAAACAAGGAACTAATGAAATACCATATAAAATGGGTGACCCTGGAGGACATTATGTTGAGTGAAATATCTCAGTCACAAAAGAACAAATACTGCATAACGCCACTGTTATAAAACAGGATAGACATCAGGTATGGGGGAAACTAAGAAAAAAGGGATAAATAAATAGTACATTGCATTGACACAGATAAGGGAGAGAACTGTTTAAAAGGGATATATGATTAGGTAGTATTTGCATGGCAAGAGTCCAGAATAAGAGCTGCATAGTAAAGTGGACTGAGGAGGGAGTAGGGATTGTATAACAATGAAAGAATTTTTTTTTTTCTTTTCAAAGAGAAAAGCAAACTGGGGTGGTGGTGGGCATGGAGGAAAATGTGCAACAATGAATGAATTGGGGGGACGGAAATATAAAAAGATGATTAAAAAAAGAACTTAAAGGGGCTTCAAACATATGAAAGGCAAGAGTTCCTAGGAGTATAGTGCTAGGGAAATTAAGAACAGAATTTGTAAAATAAAATTATTTAAATTAAGAACTTTTTTATTTTAAAAATTCTGTTTATTGAGATAATTTCCATTCATCTTGATTCAGTGTGTTTTTCTTAATGCTGTTTCCATCTGAAGGAGCATCCATCCTTCTGTAAGCCTTGCTTTTCCTCCTGTAGGCGGACCGAGAACAGTGGAGCAGCCAACACACAAAACTACTGTTTGTGTATGGCTGAAGACTGTGGGGATTTTATAACATCCTGGACATTTCACAGCCATGAAATAGGAATTCGGGCTCTGCACCAGGTACTTCTTCTTGTGCTTCCTCTTCTCTTCTTCTGGAGAGGGATGAAGGAGATCCTTTGCAAGAAGCATGTTGGCATGCGGAAGTCACCGCAGAAAGGGAAGAACTATTTTAAGAACAGTTGTATAAAGAACCAAGTAAGCAATTCACGAACATTGGTAGCCACATGCGAAGATGTTGAGAAAATGGCTCAATTGTGATGGGAAAGGTAAAAATATGACCTTCCCTTACTAAGAATGTGTCTTTTCACTTTGCTTCACCCAAAATGTGCCCATTCATTCATTTCAAGTTTTAAGAGTCTTAAGATTTTTAAAGCTAGTCCTAACAAAAACCAAAACTTTGATGGCTGCTATATACTACTTTTACAAAAGATCATGTGTGATTTAACCCACACATCTCTAAGAGGAGGCAAGTGATATTACCAGTTATATTTTACAAATGAGGAATCCGAGACTCAGAGAGGTTAACACACTGTCCAAGGCTATAATGGCTCCAAGGCTGCAGAGCCAGAAAACCAAGTCCATGATTTCAACCATATATTTTCTTGTCTGTTTTATTATTTTCTCTAATATCCTTTCAAGTTGTTTGTTAGCTTAAGGGTAAAAAGAAATAAGATGCAAGAATTTTGTTTTTCCATCAAAACTTGTTCTTGTTAAGCAGGGCCCCTCCGTAGACAGAGGAGGACTTGAGAGACATTGCATGCTTGGAGATGACATACCATGATCAAAAGTGAGAGATACTAGAAGGGACAGTTTCTGGAATAATAGGAATTGTCATAATGTTAGCTTATTAGTAAGACAGTAGGCTCACTGATGAAGAAACTGAACAAGGCACCCAAGTAATAAAATGACAGTACTTACAATCTAGCCATCTGGATGAAGGCATCAGTATTTATGTATATTCAACAAAACACCAGAGAATGTCTGACACCAGGAATTTTGTAGGTTGTGCATGGTTCAAAATTAGGAAGGGTACAAGGCAGGGGTGCATCATGTTTCCTTTTCAATCTATATGCTGAACAGAACATTCTGGAGACTGGGCTTTATGAGGAGGAATGTGGTATCAGGATTAATGGAAGACTCATCAACAACCTATGTTATGTAGATGACACAACCTTGTTGGCTGAAACTGAGGCAGACCTGAAGCATTTGCTACAGAAGGTCAAGGACTATAGTCTTCAATATGGATTGAAACTCAACAGCAGGAAAACAAAGGCTCTCACCACTGAGACAATTGGCAACACCATAATGGATGGAGAAGAGATTGAGGTTGTTAAGAGATACAGCTTGCTCAGCTCTACAATCAAGTGTTGGCACCAGCAGTCAGGAAATCAAAAGATGAATTGCATTAAGGAAATCTGCTGGCAGGGACCTTCCAGAGTACTGAGAAGCAACAATGTTAGTCTAGAGACTAAGGTGTGCCTGATCCAGTCCATGGTCTTCACAAGTACTTGCTATGTAAAAGAGAGCTGGAAAATGACTAAGGATGACAGAGGAAAAACTGGGGTATATTCCCAGTAGCGGAATTGCTGGGTCAAATGGTATCTCTATTTGCAACTTTTTGAGAAAGCACCACTCCACTTTCCACAGTGGGTGCACCATTTTACATTTCCACCAACAATGAATAAGGGTTCCAGTTTCTCCACAATGTCACCAGCATTTGTTGCTTGCTGTTCTATTAAATTAAAAAAAAATTTGCTATTCTGATTGGGGTGATATGATATCTCATAGTTGTTTGGATTTGCACCTCTCTTAGAGCGAGGGATTTTGAACATTTCTTCATGTGCTTGTTAGCCATCTGAATGTCTTCTTTGGTGAAGTGTCTGTTCATATCCTGTGCCCATTTTTCAACTGGATTATTTACCTTTATCTTGTTGTGGTGGACAGAAGAAAAATTGATGCCTTTGAGTTGTGGTGGAGGATAACAGTTGTGTATATAACATGCACTGCCAAGAAAACAAACAGGTCTGTCTTGGAATGTGCGAAACCAATTTTCTTCTTGGAGGCTAGGATTTTGAAGCTCTCTCACACATACTTTGGGCATGTGGCCAGGAGGGACCAATTGTTGGAGAAGGATATCAAACTAAGAATGGTGCAGGGACAGTGCAGGAGAGGAAGACCCTGGATGAGATATATTGACACAGTTACTAGGGCAATGGGGGTAGGTATATTTGAGTCAGTGAGACTGGTCCTGGATAGGGCATGCTTCAGAGTTGTTGTACGTACAGTCACTATGAGTCACAGGTGACTTGATGGCACATAACAACAATAACAAAGCATTAGTAGCTTGAAAACTGGTGATAAAAAAGATCTACACCATGAAAATTAGTAAATGATACAAATCAGGACATTTCTTCCATGCCCCCCAGAGAGCTGCATATTACTGTTAATATCATTCCCACAGGTACTATTTTAAATACATATATCAAGAAGACAAAGATTCTCACCACTGGACCAATTGGCAGCATCGTGATGGATGGTGAAGAGATTGAAATTGTAAACAGCTTTAGTTTGCTTGGCTCCACAGTCAACATTCTTGGCACCAGCAGCCAGGAAATTAAAAGACATATTGTGTTGGGAAAGTATGCTATCAGAGACCTCTCCAAGGTACTGAAGAACAATTATGTCAGTCTGGAGACTAAGGTGTGCCTGATACAGCCATGGTCTTTGCCATCACTTGCTATGCATCAGAGAGCTGTACTAGGGATGATAGAAGGAAAATTGATGCCTTTGAGCTGTGGTGTTGGAGAAGAGTACTAAATATATACCATGGACTGCTAAGAGAATGAACTGGTTCATCTTGGAGAGGGTTAAACTGGGATGCTCCTTGGAGGCAAGGATTCTGAAGCTTCGTCTGAGGTACTCTGGACATGTTGCAAGGAGAGACCAGCCCTTGGAAGGGACGTCATGCTTGGGAGGGTAGAGGGACAGTGCAGGAGAGGAAGGCCCTCATTGAAATGGATGAATTCAGTGACTGGGATAATGGGGGTAGGTGTGTCAGAGACAATAAGATTGGAACAGGATAAAGCAGGGTTTAGGTCTATTATACATAGGGTTGCTAGGAGTCACAGGCATCTCAACAGCATATAACAACAACAACAACAAGCATATTACCTGGTATAATATTTACAACAATCCTATAAGACCATAATTACTGCTATCCTTATTTTACAGAAAAGGAAACCAAAGTATAGAGAGGTTAAGTAACTTGCTGAAAGTCAATAACTGGCTGCTTTCAGCTACTTGTGCCTGTCACGATGACATTTATTTGTATTATCATCAATGCAATAAAACTATTTTCTGAGTTGAGAGAATGCAAAGTAAGGGAAAGAGTACCAAAAGGAGAGCAGGTCAGACTAATTTTCTAAAAATACTCAGTATTTCTTTCTCATCCCACCTACCTTTATCCATAAAGCACTTAATAAAGCTTTTTAAAACGATCACTCATAAATCTAAAAATATTTTCTTTGTGACTTTCCACTAATGTTTACTAAGAATTATACTTTCTTACTGAAGCAAATCCAAAAAGATCTAGGTATTGATCAAAGTTGGATAGTGTGTTATATGATATCTAATAAAGTCACTAAGAAAATAATACTTAGAGAAGAAAAAAGTCTAACATTAACATGTTTTCCCCCATCTGGTTCTAACCTACTGTATATTTAAAAAAAAGGGAAATTTCCTTAAAAAGTAAAAATAAATAAAAATTTTAGATGTTTTAAAACTAAGCTGGTGTATCTTCCTCTTATCTATTAAATTATCTCTAACATGTCACAGTAAGTTCTTTGCTGTCTCACAGAGGGAAATGTTTATGCAGGTTTTTGCAGGTATAAGTAACTAATATTAATCTTTAAAAAAGAAAAAACTTACATCCTCTAATTCTTTCTCCACTTGGATTTTTCTCTTTTGGAATTGTCTTATTGATTTCAGTTCTGTCTGAATCATGCTAATTTCTTTGGCTTTTTGTTGGAAGTGTTCTTTCAGCTCACTCATCTGCATGGTGTACTTTTGTTCCTATATTAAAAAAAAAAAACCAAACAAGTAAATTATTAGGAAAGAGAATACAATTATGTTTAATTTGAAGTCTAAAGTGAAGGAGTCCTCAAAACAAAAGGAAAGTACCTATTTTTCTTAAGATTTTATTTTTTTTTTGAGATCCAAGATGGCGGCGGAGGCAGAGACAGCGTGGTGAGCTGCGAGAGCAGCAAACCACTTAAAGCAGGGCCATTATGGCCTTCCACAGACTTTGGCTTATTGACAATTGAACACTTAAACAGTTGATGACTGGCCCTCAGTGAAGATCGAGGCTCAACAACAGGAATTC
>NW_006399787.1:12007183-12017550 GCF_000299155.1 Elephantulus edwardii
GAAAAATGCAAAAAGACATTTATAACCACCCATAGCTTTACCATTTTATCATCCAAAGATAACCACTGCTGGAATTCTGGCATGGTTTTAAAATATATATGGGCTTCCCCCCCCCCCGCCCAAGATTCAATTGAGATAATAATATAAAGCACAAATGTTTCTTGGCATTTCATCCAACATTTTTATAGTACACATTTCTTTGCCATGAGAAAGTATCTTAAAACATTTTAATGCCTGCCAAGAAAGTTTAGTGATTGAAATGTCATACATACTTCATCTGCATGTATGAATACCGGCTTAGGACAGATGTTAAATATTTTACAGGATTGGTAATTTGGTGTCTTGGGACATATGTGAAGGACTAAGTATTGAATTAGTCAAAGAAAGTTTGCTTGGGGTTTGTTGTTCTGGGTTTTGGGTTTTTCCCCCATAACAAATACTAAGACAAGGGCCAAATTTCCACTATTTTGAAGGAAAATGTGGCCTCTGAATACCTATTCCCCTTTTATGACAGGATGGCAGTTTCCTTTTGGGGAATGACCTCTTTGACATTGGATACTTCCTAGTACCTGTTGATTGGTGCTTTTTCTCTTTTATACAAAAGTGGGAACTTGACTAAATGAGGCAAGTGTGACTTGCTCCTTGTTGTGTTGTTGTTGTTATGTGCCGTCGAGTCGCCTGCAACTCATAGCGACCCTATGTACAACAGCCCTAAACTCCGCTCTGTCCTGTGCCAATCGCACTGTCTCTGACACTCCCATCCCAATTAGCCCAGTCACTGAATCAATCCACCTCATAGAGGGCCTTCCTCTCCTGCGCCGTCCCTCCACCCTCCCAAGCATGATGTCCCTCTCCAAGGACCGGTCTCTTCTCACTACATGTCCAAAGTAAGTTAGACGGAGCCTCAGAATCCTTGCCTCCAAGAAGCCACCCGGTTTAACCCTCTCCAGGACAAATCTATTTGTTTTCCTAGCAGTCCATGGTATTCTCAGTACTCTTCTCCAGCACCACAGCTCAAAGGCATCAGTTCTCCTTCTATCCTCCTTGGTCACTGTCCAACTCTCTGATGCTAGTCCAACTAATTTGGACCAATCCCAAGAAATTTGGAAGACTGGCCACCTGACTAAAAGAGATTCATGTTTGTTCCCATTACAAAAAAAAAAAAAAAAAAGGCAATCCAAAGTGTGGAAATTACCAAACAGTATCATTAATATCACATGCAACTAAAACCTTCCTGAAGATTATTTTCTAAATTACTAGAACATTACATTGACAAGGATGCACCAGAAATTCTAGTCGGATTAAAAAACAGCTGTGGAATGAGGGATATCATTGTTAATGTCAGATGAGTCTTGATTGAAAGCAAAGAAGACAAGAAAGATGTTAATTATGTAAATGTATTTGACTAGGTGGTTCATAACAAATTATGGCTAATATTGAGAAGGATGGAAATCCCAGAACACTTAACTGCGTTCATGAGAAGTATGTACATGGACCAAGAAGCAGTTGTCAGAAATGAACTGAATGGTTTAAATGAGGAAAGATGTCAGTCTGAGTTGTATCTTTTCTCCAGACCTACTCAATCTGTATGCTGAACAAATCATTTTGAGAAACTGGAGTATAAGAAGAAGTATGTAGCATCAGAACTGGAGGAAGACTCATCAACAACCTGCAATATGCAGGTGATATAACTATGCTTCAAAAAGTGAAGATTACTTGAAGAACTTACTGCAGAACATCATAGACTACAGCCTTCAATATGGATTATATCTTAACATCAATAAAATAAAAATCTGAAACATGAAGCAGCATCATGATAGAGAAAAGATTGAAGCTGTCAATGATTAATTTTATCTGGACCCACAATCTACATCCATGACTGCAGCAGTGGGAAAATTGCTGTCAAAGATTTCTCCAAATAACTAAAAAAGGATGTCAGTTTAAAAATCATGGTGCATCTGATCCAAACCATGGCATTTTTCTGTTGTTTTCTAGTCATTTCAAAGCTGGACAATGAACAAGGATGATAAAACAATCAATGCCTTTCAACTATGATGCTGGAAAAGAGTACTGACTATACCGTGGGTTGCCAAAGAATAAACAAGTCTGTTTTGGAGAAAGTGTAACCAAAGTTTTCCTTAGAGGTAAGGATGGTGAAACTTTGTTTCACATATTTAAGGCATGCTGTCAGAAGAGGCCAGTTCTTAGGGAACATCAATTTGGGAAAGGCAGATGGTAAGAAAGAGAGGAAGACCTTCAACCGGATAGAATGACACAATGATTACAATAATGGGTTTGTGCATGTCAAAGATTGCAAGGATGTCTCAGGATAGGGCAAGGTTCTGATCTGCTCATGGGTAGCTATGAGTTATAAATGATCCAATGGCCTCTAACAACAAGAAGAATTATTATTAATTTTTTTAAGGATTATTTTTGTTTGATGCTTTTTATTTTTAATCCTCTCATATTCTTATATGGTTTTTATCCTTTAGTCTGTTAATGTGGATAATTACAGAAATTTCATTACTGAGGTCAGTTTCATTTACATGCATATATTATTTATTTCCAGATTCAGTATGCTAACATTTCCAATACTTTTTATATTAATTATTTGGAAGACTAAGTATAAGACTATAATGATCTATTCTCTGGTGGTTGTTGTGTACTGTAGAGCCAGAATTGACCGATAGCTGACCTTCTGGTGGGTTTTCAGAGGATATCAATCATACAGGAAAAGACTGCTCATCTTTTTCAAGCAGAGCAGCTGGTGGCCTCGAACCACATGCCTTGGGGATTGCTACACAACTTCCTGCCACTAGGCCACCAGTGCTCTCTATTCTCTATTCACTGAATAGTTGATAGAATTTGTTTCTAAACCTGTCTGGGCTTGATTTTTCTTTGCAGACATATTTTAAAATAGTAATTTAATTAATTGATTTGTGTTTAACTGGCTTAGGAGAAAATTTGAAATCTATTGGTAGAATCTGATCTTACAGTTTAATAAATCTTTTCTTTTCTTGAACTCACCAATTTTTCCTTCTCCTCCTGGGCTTTTTCCTGTGTTTCGGTTAATTGTTGTTTCAGTTTTTCAATCTGTAGAAAATGAAAATAATGTCAAGAGGGTAGAGAAATTGCTCTGTGTCCTACCTCTAATAAATAGCCTAGGTTCATTAGGTATTTAAACCACGAGGGTTGAAGATGGGTTTGACAAAGGTAACAAGAACACAGGAGCACCCCTGTATACACACCAGTTTCAAGATGGATAGACTCTGATAGAGGGGCTGCAGCCTGGTCCTGACTGGCTGTCTCTGTTAGACATCTTTCATATCCATGGCATCTTGAAATAACATTCACCTGGTACTCTCTTACACTTGTGCCCAGGACAGTGTCCCCTTTTGCTGCCTCCCTCTCCCTTCAAGCCTCTGGTATTGGTCACAAACATGTAGTGAATTAAGGAGGGAAGGGAAGAGGAGACAGGAACTGCCTTATACTCTTCACCTGAGTTGATAGTTTTCAAAACTTAGCTATGTTCACAATTACCTGGTTAACATCTTTTAAGACAGGAAGATGAGAATCAGAAGCCCAAATGATACTAATAAATGTAGGTCAATACCAATTAGTTGAGATTAAAACCTACAGGGCACAAAGCTTCTAGTAAATAAATTTTTAACTGATCTGTGTAACCTGCTTAAACCTTACTTTATAAATAAATAAACCTACTATTCAATGTACAGTTCTGGAGGGGGAGTGATAAGGAACTGTGCTGTCAACTCAAAGGTACGTGATTCGAATCCACCAGCTATTGTGTGGTAGAAAGAAGGGAAATCAACACTCATGCAATTTACTGCCTCTGAAAACCCACTGGAGAGTCAACGTGGATTAGTTCTAACTCAACAATACATAACAAAAACAACAATAACAATATGTACTAGGCCCTGTAGTAGGTGCTACGGATATATCACTGAATAGAGAAAAAAATTCTTAACTTCTGTGAGCCTTTAATCTAACCAGGAATAGAGACCGTAAATAAATAAGATGCATAGAGCATCATAGTAGGTAATGAATGTTAGAGAGGAAATAAACAAGGTGGTTACAGAGCACTGAGACAGGCATAGTTGTGATTTTTTAAAGTGTACTAAAAAGGTCTCACTGAAATGGTGACATTAGAAAAAAGTATGGACTCATGAATTTCACGTCATTCTTGTGAAGTCTACACTTCAATATTAGTTCACATGTGTACTGAAGTAAATGGACTCATGAATTTCACGTCATTCTTGTGAAGTCTACACTTCAATATTAGTTCACATGTGTACTGAAGTAAACAAACAAGTAGTAAAATGGGTGCTGTGAAGCATAAACATGCTCAAACCACTAGTAATCAGTAAACTATAATTACACCAATGAGAAGACAATTATAACCATAATTAAGTATAATTACATCAAGTGTACAAAAATGCAAACAAACAGGAACTCTAATATCAATTATGATATTATAAGCCCTTTGAAACTAAATTTAACAACTTGTTAATTTGAAACTAGCTGTGCCAGACCATGACAGTTTCATTTCTAGATGCCTACTCTAGAGAACTGCTCATATAAATATTTACAAGCAACATAAATGAATGTTCATTGAAGGTCTGCTTGTAGCAATAGTAAAAATGAAATATAACTGTTTGAGAATATAGATAAACCTCAGTTCATAGTAAGTTTATATTAATGGTGGTAGAATGATTTGTTTGTATAACTTTAAGAATGTAATCAGTGTCACTAAATTGTACACATAATTATAACTTTAATATTATAAAGCAAATTAAAATGAAAAATACTCATTGTAATTTTTAAAATAAACTGAAATATCATAAACACATAATATTAACTGAAAAAAGTTGTAAAAAGATATGTACAATATGATACTATTGGTTTAAATTTTAAAACAAGACAGTAGCATGTGTTATGGATGTTGCTGTTTTTGTGTACAGCCGAGTTAGAGTCGACTAACTCATTGCTGACCCTCCGGCAGATTTTCAGAGGCAGTTAATTGCAGGAGGGGATTGCTCATCCTTCTCCCACAAGCAGCTGGTGGCCTTGAACCACGTGTCTCTGGGAAATGCAGCACAGCTTCTTGCCACTAGGCCACCAGAGCTCCCAGTTTATGGATACAAACTTAAATAATTAAGGTAAAAATCATACATGGGAAAAGTATGCATCATCCTCAGAAGGATGGACATTTCCTGGGTCTCCACAGGTCCCATAGAGACAAACTGGAGAGTGGAGAATTTAAAAGATGATACCTGAAATTCACTTTACTACTCACTAGCTGGTTGATTTTAGGCAAACTACATATACTTTTTGGGAGTCAAAGTCTTCATTTGTAAAATGAGGATTTGTTTCTGTCATCGTTATGTTTCCTGAGTCAAGTATGACTTATAGTGACCCTATAATTAAAAGATTTGAACCTTGTTCTATATGCACCATCCTCACACTTCCTGACACACAAGAACTCACGGCAGCAGTCGCTGGGTCAATCCATCTGGTGGAGGGTGTTCCTCTAGTTTGCTGACCATCCACCCTTCCCAAGTATAAGCTGTTTCTGATTTTGTTAACAATCAGCTGTGTATAAGCATTCAGGACCTGGTAGTCAGGGCTTGGGTCCTGCCTGAGGGCGAATCTCCAGCTTGGAGCAGTCGGATTCTGGAGGGTGTTTTTAATATACTAGAAAGCTGTGTGTAAAAGGAGGATTTAAAAAAAAAACAACAACCCCTTAAACCTATCAGTTACTAAAGGACAAATGGCCTTACAGATATGAAATAAGCAACCACTTAGGAAAAAGATTATCAGTAGATAGGAGGGAGTAGAAAGGCAGGGGTTTGCTTTGTTTTCTTATGGTCATGGGTGCAACGCCCTAAGCCTGTCCATAGCTGTTCATCTTGTCTGTCCGCTTTGTATGCACTTGGGAAGGAGGAGTTTTTAATATGAGGGCATTGAGTTTAAGCTAATTATGGGGGAATAATTTGATTGCACAAATTTAAGAATGTAATCAGTGTCACTGAATTGTACATGTAGAGACTGAGTGGGCATATTTTTTACGTATAGTTTCACAACAATTAAAAAAATAAGGAGAATAATACTGTATCTTAAAGAGGCTATTAGAAAAATTGAATAATAGAGATAAAGCAACTGGTATTATACTGGCAACAAAGTAGGAGCTCCAAAATGTTCCTTTCCTCTTCTTATCCTGATCTATGAGGACTTTACTCTTAATATTAAATGAAGTACAATAACTATTCAACCAGAAGAAAAAAAAATTCAACCTGCTAGTTCCGAATGTGACTGGTGACTTACTCTGTAAGTTATTGAAATAGAGTCTTTATCAATATTAAATAATACATAGATCATATGTTGTTGTTGTTTATTGCCATTGAGTCATATACTATCTGCTTTTATCATTAAAATATATCTGATCATGTGTTTCTCATGATCTTCAATCTGTTTCACACAAGAAAACACAGCTCACAAATTGAGACTTAGGACCTTTATTAAGGCACACAGTTCGAATCCACCTGCAGCTCCACAAGACAAAGGATTTACTGCCTCCTCCTGTGCAATTAACAGCCTCTGAAAACCTGCTGGACAGTCAGCTAGCTATCAGTTGGTTCTGACTTGATGGTACACAACTACATCAAGAAATAGCATCTTTTTCAGGGAGAAGTGAAGTCAATTAATGTCTTAACTATATGATGAGATTTCAAAGACTAAATTTTTTTTTATTATTACATTTTATTAGTTTCAATGAACACTCACAGGGATTCTGGGCTTTCATTCCTTCATTGCCGCACCATTCTCTCCACCCTCCTCCCCAGTTTGTTCTTCTTCCCCGCCATCCGAATGTCTCAAAGACTAAATATTGAAATACATAACACAGCAGTACAGCCACAGAGTTGCTGAGGCTCAGAAGACTTTCTGCCTACCTACCATAGTATCTTTCTCAAGTTCCTGTTTCTTCAAGTGGCTTAATACTAACATTGTGTCTTTCTCCATTTTACGCTGCTGCTGCTTTAACTCCTCGTTGCTTTGTGCCAGTCTCCGGGAAGCATCACGATACTCAATCCTGGAGAGTTCTGTGATTTCCAACCTGGCCTCCCAAAGGGATGCATTGGCCTTGGCTCTGTCCACCACAGATTCTTCTGGCTTTACTGCCTTTCTACATGGGAAGAGGATTCACAATACATAATAATTTCTTTACTGCGATACTATTATATTTCTTTTTAGCTTGGCATTGCCTGGCACACAGTACTTGGTAAATGTTGTTTGATGAGCGAGTCAGTAAGAAATACATTTTTATGAATTGGTATGCTCTGCTGTGTATATTCTCAACAATAAAAGAAATTGTTATTGTTTTGTGCCATCACATTGGAACTGACTCATAGCTGATCACAAGCTTTCTGGATTGCAGCACAGCTTCTTACCACTAGGCCAGCAGAGCTCTAAAAAGAATCTGCGCTGCAATCCCGAAGGCACGTGGTTTGAATCTTCCAGCCATTCTGTGGGATAGGGATGAGCAATCTCCTCCCGTGCAATTAAAGGCCTCTGAGAACCTGGTAGAGGGTCAGCTAAGGGTCGATTCTGATTCAACAGTACACAACAAAAACAACATATAAAAAAGAAATACATATTTACTTTGTTCACATAAGGGAGTTAAGAAGTGCATGTCTCTTTCTGAAGGAGGGAAGTTCTGGAATATAACTAAAGAAGTACAAAAAACCAAAGAGGATAGGCATGTAAGTCAAATTTATTTGGTAAGGATTTCACATATTTTAATTTACTTTGTTTCTCCCATATTAGAACTGTTTCCCCCCCCCTACTTCCACACAGCTATCATTTTGTTTCTCTTCTGCATGACAATACGCTGATAGAGTAACTGTAAGCCATTATTTCTACAATCTCCCGCCTACCTCACCCTCCAGTTTTGTTTGTTTGAGGTTGAGGGAAGTTGGCTAGGCCTTGCACAAAAGAGTAAGTCACTAAGAAAAAGCATGCTAAACACTTTACTTGCTGGTACCCTAATGCTTTAAGGATGTTTGTGAAATGTCCTACAAGCATGTAGGGTGGGGAACGAGGGTGAAAGTAAGGATGGATTAAAATACTAGAGTGATAAAGGGGTGATATTTCAAAACAAGGATTTAATGAGTGAACATTAACAAAATACTATTCCTTGGTGTGTGTGTGTATGTGTGTGTGTGTTTAAAGGGGATCTCTGGTGGCCTGGTCCACAGGGAGTTGTGCCGCCAAGCTAAAGGTTGTAGCTCTCTGGTGGTCTAAATCTACCAACAACATGGTCCACAACTCTGTCAAGGAATCACTCAATACAGCTAGCAGCAATTTAGCAGACTCAGTTCCAAGTCAGCAAGGAGTTGGTGCTACCTACTTCAAGCTGGTATCACACATCAAAGTGCTCTGATTAGTTTGGGAAGCCTGGACAACTACCAAATTTGGTCAAATTCTATAGTCCTAAAAGGGGACCCTGAAAACATTTAAAGAACCTTTCAACTATCCAGATGTCTTCCGTACATTCAAGATCATCTCAAACTCAAGGCGAGGGCAAGAAAGAATGAGCCCACCCCATAGCCTCTATGAAGGAAAGATCCAAGTTGAAGTCCTGCACACAAAAATGCTCAACTCATTGCTGACCAGCTGGAACTGCTCCATTGGGTTTCTGACCATGTGAATCATACAGGAGACCACTCATCTTTATTCCTAAGGCTCCCTTGGTGGGTTCCAACACACACGCCCGTACACACACACACACACACACACCCCACTTTAGTTTGTTTAGTCTTCAAATAATAAGCACATTCTGTGTTCCAGGCTCTCTTCTAGGTACTAGAGACAAAGTGAATAATTAGTGACTATTCTAAAAAGCTTATAGTATAGATAAAGGTTTCTTAACGCTGGCACTACTGATATCTTTTGAAGGCAGGGGATGTGTTTTTGGAATGTTTAATATATTTAACTGTATGCTTGGGCTCCATCCACTAAATGCTAGTAGCACACACCACCAGTTATTGTCAAATGTGCCCTGTGAGCCAAAATCACCCCGGCTGGTAACTCCAGATCTAGGACAGCACTGTCCAATAGGACCTTTTGTTGATGATGGAAATGTCCTGTATCTGCACTGCTCAACAGTTATTCTGATGGCATAGCCTGCTGGGAGTTGGGCTAAGCCAGAGACAACAGCTTCCCACTCTGTTCCCATTCTAACTAGAAGTTTGAATCCACAGGGAGAAAGAGGGGTAATTTCCTCTCTTGTAATTTACGTCAGGACCCCAATGGAGGGTCAGCTATGAGTCAGTTCTGATCTAGATGGTACAATGAGTCACACGTGCCTTCGGAACACTTAAAATATGGCTAGCATAACTGGGGAAAGGTATTTTTATATTTTCACTAATAACAAATGACTCTGGCTACACTATGGGACAGCTATTCTAGAGCACATTCAGTGTCCCAAGAAATGTTAACCTGGTTTTGTCGGAATGAATCCTTCCTCCTCATTCTCAGTTCTTTCTTCCTCCTGGGGCATCTATTATCTCATTCTGTCCCGTGTTATTTCTACTTTTTGGGAATTTAGCTACTACCTTCACTATTAGGGCATTACATAAAAGCAGGTGGCAGTAGTTGTGTGAAGTCAAGCCAGAACCGACCCATGGCTGACCTTTCAATGATTTTCAGAGGCAGTAAATCAAATGGGAGGAGACTGCCCATTCTTCTCCTGGGGAGCAGCTGGTGGATTCGAAGCTTGTGCCTTTGGGATTGCAGCGCAGCTTCTCACCACTGGGCCATCAGAGGCAGGAGCAGGGTCGAAGCTGCCTCAGCGTCCTAAATCTCTCACTCAAGGGTTCCAACTGACAACAGTAATACGGACTTCTTGGCACTTCTTTTGGGATCGTATGAACAACGGGAATTGTCCTTCTCAAAGACAAGCGGGCCGAGAGGGCTGGCCGGAGGATGCCCGGTAACCCATCGCCCCTCCTGCCCGCCCCCGCCCGAGTGCCCGGAGGGGGGCCCAGCAAGAAGACTCTCCGTAGCGGCCTCTGCTTACTTAGAGTCTTTTTCTTTGTCTCTGAATTTGTATCTGCTTTTGCTCCTGCCTTTCTTTTTCTTTCCCTTCAACGGCATCGTGACTCCTCCTGGGGTGACCCTGTCGGTGCTCCGCCTCCACCTAGGCCCACTCCCCCTGCACCGTCGTCTCTAAGGAAACCGGACGCCGAGCCGCAGACACGGGCGCCGCCACCCTTCGCGGCAGTTGCCGGCGCCGGGAGGGCGCACGCGCGGATGACGTGGCTCCGACGCCGCCGCGCGGCCGGGCCTCG
>NW_006399787.1:12017720-12022522 GCF_000299155.1 Elephantulus edwardii
GGGAGCAGACCAGCCCGGGCGGCGGCGTGGCATCCTTCAGGCTGAGTGTCTGGGGCTGCAAGGCGGACAAGTCAGGGCACCGTCACCTCGGGGACTCTGGGTTCCCCGCCGTCCTCCCGACCCGCATAGGTTTTGCAGCTTTTCCTCCTGTCATCGTGCCGGCGCTGCCTTATTCTCCTCTCTGTTCGGCCTCGGCCACTCGTAGCTTTTAGTTTCCTTTTCCCTTCTTGCACTTGCTGATTTTATAAAGGCGAGCGAATCAGGCGGCTATCCCAGACCAGCATCTCGCTCCTCCCTTGAGCCCATTGACTTTTTTCCCCAGGGCAAGCTGTTGATGGTGAAGCTGCCTGATCCGCGGGCTGCGAGCCCAGGGGTCCCGAGCCCGGAGCTTTCAGGGTGCCCAGTGCTGGGCGAGGAGTGCTACCTTTTAGGCTGGGACAGGCTCGGGGTGGCAGGAGGAGAAGGCCTCGCCTTCATGGGGGCAGGTCCTGGACCCCTTTCTATCCTGTGTGACCGTCCTTTCCGCCCTGCACTGGCCCTGGAGTTCACTTGCTAAGATTTAGGCGAGCTCTTTTCCTTTTTCTGCAAGTTGTGTCAAGTTTTAAGTTCTTGCCGTAGGACACCCCTGGAAAGGAGTATACTCCAGAGTATTGCTCACCTTTTTTTTCCCCCAGTGGAGGAGATCCGTGATTATGCTTTTCATTCAGTAACGCTCTGAGTCATTAAAATATTCTGGCTGCCAAGTCCTTGGGATCCAAGTTCTTAGTATTGGAGACGCTCCCGCCCAGCACGACTCAAGTGTTTCAAAATCCGTTTGAAATGCCCTTCAAACTTTGTAATAGATCATCCCTCTCATTTTCTAAGGGAGAATTTAATCTCTACAACCCTTCCAAGACTTTCTACCCTCTAATGCTCCGGTCACTCCTCTTCTCGCCCATGTTTGCTCCAGTTTCTGCTTATAAATTCTGTCGTGAGGGGAAATCGTGTTGATTTCATGAACTCTGCAAGTTAGACATACCATCTGCTACCATGACCATGATTTACTCTGACTCGATTTACTTTTGACACAAAAGCTAGGAGGTGGTGACTGATTTTGTTTTTCTAAGATTGTGGAAAAACCTCCCCTATTTAAGGTTAAGAAAATAGAGCACCTTCTATGATAGACAGGCTACGTATTTGCAATTTATTAAGAAGTTTGAAGACTGTATAATTTGAAACGCCCATCCGAGACTCATAATTTGAACATAATAGTTACACATTCATCTGTAAATATAAACTTTGACTATAACAAGATTCTTTTTCCCCCCCTAATTTTTAAACTTTTCCAGGTAGAATTACAATATTACTCAAGATTAGTCATCAGATTTTGACAAATCACAGAATATTACCTGTGTTTTATCCAGTTAAACTTCGTTTTTTAAAAATGAGCGTTATTGAAATCATGTCTGTATTACAGTTTGTAAATATTAAATGTGCTATTATTGATATATGGCTGTCCTAGAATTTTTTTTTATTCTTAATGTATGGATAACACTTTGGATGCACGTCCTTTTCTTCCCTTTGATCCATGTACTTTTTAATTGTTTTACTGTTTTTCACAAAACATATCTTTATCCACTAATGTTGATGTAGGGAAAGTACTGTACCTAGGAGAACTATATCCTGGATCAAACTGTGGCAGAGATGGTTCTAGAACTTGGATGGTTGAGAAGCTCCACATTCTGTACCAAGAACTGGGTGCTATTGTTCAGTCACCTGTTGATGCGAAAACAACTGATGGTACAGAGCAGGAAGTTGCTATTTAACAGTTCATCTGATAGCATTTCCTTCCATAATTTGTCGTAGGTCGCTGTACTGTGATCTTTCAGGGATTAGTACGCAGAAGAAATTTGCTTTGTATCATTGCTTAAAGTTCTAGTGATTTCTTACTTTGTGTATTAAATAATTTTAAGATTAAACAAACAAACAAAAAGAAGCTTTCTGGAATAAGCCACTTAGTGTTCTGTTCACTTGGCTCTGTAATTCTTTTTCTGCCCAGTTTGTGTAGCTCCTGGTCGACCTAGAATTATGGATGGAAGAGAATCTTGGCTGAGTTCTCATGCATACAAGATGATTATATTCTTTATAGGTAGGGCAAGTATCCAGATGTGCAGTTTTCATCTCTGCCAGCTAGGAGTTGTAAATAGCCTTCGTCTGCTTCTGGCTTTATTTCTCTGAATTGAATTCTCTGGGCTTGGGTTTTTGCTTGTTTCTTTGATTTTTGCTTAATAAAGTTCATTTTTTCTCTTGTTCCATTAATTTCTTGAGCATCCAAATAAGGAGCTGTTCTATTACTGCTGGCACTTTATTTGCAAAATACCCAATTTTATTCACTTAATCACCTGACAAATCTATGAGCACTGGACTAGATGTTAGTGCTCCAAGTAAAAAATATATACTCACATTCAGACTCACTTGTCTGCAAGTTCATATCATGGCTCTATCAATTGTTCATTCATCTAAGAAATGTTGCATGAGTACCAGCTGTGTACCAGGACCTTCCTGTGTACCAGGAGGTTTCAGTCAGAAGCAGGACAGGGACTTTTGCTCTCAAGTTGCTTACAATCAAGTGTTGAAGGCTGTGTCTTGGACATTGATCTCCAGGACTATACAACCTCATTGACAACTGTACACAGTTAACAATAAATAATACTGAGCAGTGAGTGATTGATGAGGAGGTGTTGTGGACCCGAAATGCTTTCAGAGTTAGTTTACAGAAATAAGGTGGACTGAAAGGAAGCAAGAAGATTTTTAGGGGAAGATAGAACAGTGTGATCAAAAATCCAGATATGCTTAAGAGACAAATTATAGTTTCAACTAGAGCAAAATACAGTCCATAAACTAGACCAGCGACATCAGCATCATTTGAGAACTTAGCTCAACTCATGGCTGGCTTTTCAGCTGGTTTTCAGAAGTTATGAGTTGCGTGGAAGGGGATTGTCCATTTTCTTTATAGAAGTAGCTGGTGGATTTGAACCATGTGCCTTTGGGTTGACAGCACAACACAGTTGGCCACCAGAGCTCCCTTGCAATCTTTAGACTTTATCAGAGACTTAATGAATAAAAAATTTGGTTGTAGAACTCAACAACCTTTGGTCTAGCAAGCTCTCCAGGAAGCTCTGATGCATGCTAAAGATTGAGAACCACCAGACTAGAGTAGAAAGTTTTTTATGTAGAAGCAGTGGAGCAGTCTGGAAAGGAATGTTGCCAATTTACAGTAGAGCGCAGGAATATCAGGCAAGGAGTTGCCTGTGGACTAGAAATTTGTTGCAGCTCAAGGACTTGTTTGGCCCATAGATATGTGTTTTTTGTTTGTGTAGTGGTGGCCTAGTGGCAAGAAGCTGTGCTGCAATCCTAAAGGCACATGGTTCAAATCCACCAGTTGTTCCACGGGAGATGGATGAGCAGTCCCTTCTTGTGTTAACTTCTCTGAAAACCTGCTGGAGGGTCAGCTATGGGTTAGTTCTGACTTGTTGGTGCACAACAAGAAGTGATGTTTAAGGGAGCTTTGGTGGCCAAGTGATAAGAAGCTAAACTGCAATCCCAAAGCTTGTGGCTTTAATCCTGCCCACGGGAGAAGGATGGGCAGTCTCCTCTGGTGCAGTTTACGGCTTCTGAAAACCTGCTGGAGGGTCAGCTGTGAGTTGTTCCAACTTGATGGTGCCTAACAACAGTGGTGTTTGGGTTGGTTTGGGGAAATTTGGGAAATTTTCAATCTTTATTAAAACTGTTGGAATTATGCTGTTGAAATCCACCAGGAGCAATGATGGAAAAAGATGTACTGCTTCCTCCTTTGTAACCTACAGCCTCCAAATACCCAGGAGGGTCAGCTGTGAGTCAGTTCCAGCTAGATGGCAGTAAGTTTGAGTTTAATGTCAAAAGAAGTAGATTTTCTATAGAAACCTGTGCTTTCCTCTTATCTGGAAATATTAGAAGATCTGGCGGAACCATGCCGCTGTATTCCATCTCATGTAGCGGTTGGTTAGAGCAGTGGACAGGTGTGCCTTCATGTGGGACAGGTGCTCTGCAGTTGACCACTATCCTCACCACTTCCTGTTGTTTTAAAAGCACCTTTACACCAAAGAAAGAAAGAAAGAAAAGCACCTTTACTCTCATTTCCTGCCAGGTCCTGTGGATAGTTGAGTTTACAACCTCTGTTGTGGGCAGTGGGAAATCAGTAAAGGGGGTGGGTAGTAACTTCATTTTTGTTTTTATGAATTCATTCAGTGAACATTGATTAAACATAAACTGTATGGCAACTTGTGCTAAATAGTGTTCAAAAATGAATGAGATACGGTCTCTCCCACAATGCAGCTTACATTATTAGAAAATTACAAAAAGAACCTTTTTAGAAGACAGTGATGTCTAAATTTGAGAACAGAGTTTGGTGACTAGTAAACTGCAACACTAAGCCCTCAAATTTAGATAGCAGCAGTGGGAATAGGGAGGGGATGGGAGAAAAAAAAATATTGTCAGTAAGAATCACCAAAACTTGAAAACAAATTGGAACAGAAAAAAACATGAAAGAGGAGAATTCAAAGGTGACAGAGAGTTTGAGTTGGGTACTATGGAATTTGTGATACCACTAGCAGAAACTGTAAATTAGAAAAAGAGCCCCTTTTAGCCATCTCTGTGTGTGTTAAAAGTTCCTAGTTGATACAGATGGCTATCATGTTTGGCTGCTCATGAAGAAGTTGCAGATTTGAGTCTACCCAGAGGCACTTAAGAAGAAAGAAGGGCCTGGCATTCTACTTCCAAAAAAA
>NW_006399787.1:12031011-12033227 GCF_000299155.1 Elephantulus edwardii
CAGGTCCTCCTCAGTTTCAACAAGCAGGGTTGTGTCATCCGCATAACGCAGGTTATTGATGATTCTTCCACCAATCCTGATGCCACATTCCTCCTCGTACAGCCCAGTGTCTCGGATGATCTGTTCTGCATACAGATTGAAAAGGTATGGAGACAAAATGCATCCCTGACTGACCCCTTTCTTGATTTTCAACCATCTAGTGTCTCCCTGCTCTGTTCTGATGACTGCCTCTTGGTCCAGATATAGGTTTCACATATTCAGTGATTTATTTATTACAAATACCTTTTTAAAGAAACAAATGGGGAGCAAAAATGACAGAGTGAGGCGCACCCTGGTGAACCGGCCTTGGGCCCCGGGGGGGTCAGGCCAACCTCGGGAAGTCAATCGCGTTTAATGGATTATGTGGCTTCCTCATCGCAAGAAGAACATTTTCCTTGACATTTAGCTGTTTTTATATTTTCTTCATCCTAGAAAGAAAACAAAATCTGAATTGAGGATTTGGCAACTGTTTCTATGTTGTCTCTTGCATCAGGAAGTGAAGCTGTGGAATAAATAATTTAATCTTTCTTTTTGGAGTATATTAATAATGACACTCAAGACATGGTTTCTCTTGTTGCCATGGCTGGAAGACGAAAACTGGCATGAATTTTTTTCAGTTCCAAAGATGTTGAAAGATTCGAATATGTCTTTTAATTTTAGATTGAAAGGAGTGGGGGGAAATGAGAAAGGTTTCACATAACTCATTTTTTTTAGAAATAAGCAAAGCCTTATGCAACTCCATCTTACTTTTTATATCCTTTAGCTCTGTTCTTCATAAAACCAAAGTAACCTTTCCCCCCTTCCATTGAAGATGAGTGCTTGGATATTTAATTTTTTAGATGTTAGATGTATTGTGAGGCTAAAAAGTGGAACACATAACTATTTGGAACTTAAGCTTCACATTAGAGAATGGAATGGTTCTCAGAAGTAATATACTCCCAAATTTGTGGTTGTATCAGTATAGATTAAGGAAAATTGAAGATCTGAAGATAAAAAAATTGAGAAAAATATCTTCAACAAGAAATAGAGAGCTCTTCATTTCCTTCTGTTAAAAACTATGCCACATGAACAGATGGTAGCTATGCTTCCTTCCAATAGGGCTTTTGTATAAATTGTTAGGTTCTTACATAAGGCGAAGAGAAACTTAATTATGATCCTTTGTGGTTAGAGAAAAGATTTACACTTCTTAAATAAAAACCCAATAATCTTAGATTGTATTATAAGGAATGTCTGCCCAGACCCACACATTGCTGTGATGCAAGGAAATTATAGCAAGAGTCACCAAAATTTGATATTGACAGAAATATCCACAAAATGGAAAACATTTAAGTACTCTAAGGATTAATCAAAAAGGCTAATTTTCAATAAAATTATCATATAGTTTAGATAAAGTATATTTTAAGACAATTACTAAATGGTAAGGACAATAAAAATAGCACTAATGTAAATTTTCTTCCAGGTAATTTTCAGTAAATTCTGGTGTTTTTATTTAGAATTTTAAAATTGTTAAAAATAAAATGAAACTTCCATACATGGGTACCGTTAGTATATTGAGAATTTATCGTGGAGAAATTGTGTCTCTACTTGCTTGCTTTCCATATTCTTCATGCCCTTTTGACAACTTTTGGGTGAGGATCATCTTGTAGGAGGAAGCAGTGTGCCTGTCACAGCACCGGTGAAAGCTTCTTTGGGTCATTTTGTTTGAGAAGATCAGATCCAGCTTCTCCAGACATACTTTTTTCAGTTCATAACTAAGAACTACTGTTAATGTCAAGTTGTTCTTACATCTTTCATGATTGTCATCAGATGGCACTTCAGATGCTCCATTTGTGCCTGCCCTGTATTTAAAAAAAAACACACACACAAATGGCAATTATCCACATGGACTTCACCTGATAGCATACACAGGAATCAGACTGGAATCATCTTTGGAAAGAATCATTGGAGAAACTCAGTATTAGTAGTCAAGACCAGGCCAGGTACTAACTGTGGAATAGACTACCAATTGCTCATGTGAAAGTTCAAATTGAAGCTGAAGAAAATGAATGCAGGTCTACAAGAACCAAAACATGATCTTGACTCTGTTGTTGTTGTTGTTATGTGCCGTCGAGTCATTTGCAACTCATAGCGACCCTATGTACAACAGCCCTAAACCCTGCTCTATCCTGTGCCAATCT
>NW_006399787.1:12033562-12035420 GCF_000299155.1 Elephantulus edwardii
GTCCTCCCTAGTCATTGTCCAACTCTCTGATGCATAACAAGTATAAATCATCACAAGAATAAGTTTGAAACATGGAGCACTAAAGATTGAAGACCAGTTGAGTTGTGGGATGATATCTAGGATATCCTCCTTGAAGAGAGTAAAAGGCCATTACATGAGCAGAGTGGGAAGGAAAGACCAAAATGATGTCAAAATAAACTCTGAAAATGGCACTAGAGTTTTGAGAAGAGGGAAGAGACGCAAAAGTAAAAGAGATGAACAGAAAGTTTCAAAGAATAGCTAAGGAAGACAAAGCAAAGTATTATAATGGAATGTGCAGAGTGCTGGAGTTGGAGAGTAAAAATAGAGAAAAACTTGCTGAGCTTTGCTCAAGCTGAAAGAACTGAAAAGCAAGTTCAAGCCTTGAGTTGCAATACTGAGAGATGCTGTGGGCAAAACATGAATGATCCAGGAAGCATCAAAACATGAAGGGAATACACAGAGTCACTAAACCAGAAAGAATTGGTTGATTCTGAAATTCCAGCAAGGAGCATATGAACAGGAGTCCATGGTAATGAAGGAAGAAGTGTAAAACTGCACTGATGGTACTGGCAAAAAATACATCCCCAGGAGTCAGTGGAAGACCAGCTGACGTGTTTTCTACTAACAGGTGCAGCCTTGTCATGCTCAACCAGTGTATGGCAGAAAATTTGGAAGACAGCAGCTACTTGGCCAAAGGTGAGCCAACAGAATGTGGAAAGTAATGAACGATGCCATTAATATTACGTGCAAGCAAAATACTGCTGAAGATCATCCAAAAACAACTAGAACAGTATATTCATAGAGAACTGCCAGAAGTCCAAGCTGGGTTTGAAACAGGCACCAGAGTTATATCATTGCTGATGTCAGATGGATCTTAGCAGAAAGCAGAGAATACCAGAAGAATGTCATTATGCATTTTCTTGTTTATGGAAAGGTATATGATTATGTGGATCATAATACACTATGGTTAACATTGAGAAGAATGGAAATTGTGGAACACTTGATAATACTCATACAACACTTATGCCTAGACCGAGAAGCTGTTGTGCGAACAGAATAATGAAACTACATGGGGGTTTTTTAATCATTATTTTTTTATTAATTTTAATGAAAATTTGCAGAAACTTTGGATTTCCATTCATTCATTGTTGTACTTTTCTCCCTGCCCGCCCCTCCCCCCACAGTACACTCTTCTCTTTGAAAAGTAAAAGAAAAGTTCTTTCATTGTTTAACAGTCCCTCCCCCAGGTCCACTCCACTATGCAGCCTTTGTTCTGAACTGTCATGACAACAATACCCAAACACTTATCTCCTTTAAACAGTTCTCTCCCTCATCTGTGTCAATGCAGTATACATTATTTATCCTGTCTTTATCCCCCCAACCCCGAAGTCAGTCCTGTTTTACAACAGTGATACTATGCAGTATTTGTCCTTTTGTGACTGATATTTCACTCAGCATAATGTCCTCCCAGGTCACCCATTTTGAATAATATTGCATGTTGTTGTTTGTTTTACAATGCAGCATAGTATTCCATTGTGTGAATATACCACAGCTTCTCTGTCCATTCGTTTGTTGATGGGCACTTAGGTTGTTTCCAACTCCTTGCTTTTGTGAACAAAGCTGCGATAAACATGGGTGTGCATATGAAACTCTATATGGTTTAAAATCAAGAAAGAGTGCACTAGGGTTGTATCTTTTCTCCATACCTATTCAATATATATGTTGTTGTTGTGTTCCATCGAGTCACTTGTGACTCATAGGAACCCTATGTACAAGAGCTCTAAATGCCATTCTATCCTGTGCCAACCTAGCCATCCCAAACGCACTTATTCCCACC
>NW_006399787.1:12038705-12045649 GCF_000299155.1 Elephantulus edwardii
ACTTTGCTGAATTGGTCAACTATGTCCAATAGTGTTCTTGCTTGGTCTTTAGGGTTTTCTAAGTATACTATCATGTCATCTGCATAAAGGGATAATTTTACTTCCTCTTTGCCAATTTGTATACCTCTAATGTCTTTATCTTGTCTTATTGCTATCGCTAAGACTTGGCATGGGACATTTTGAATCAGATAATTACATGATTTCCTATGCCAGGGATGAAAAGGTGAGGAAAAATGGGTTTGGTTTCATAATTAAAAAAGTCATTTCTAGATCTATCCTGAAATACAGTGTGGTGAGCGACAGGATAATAGCCATACGCATACAAGGAAGTCCAGTGAATACCAGTATAAATCAAATATATGCACCAACAACTGGAGCCAACGAGGAAGAAATAGAAGATTTCTACCAACTTTTGCAGTGATCAAACATGCAATCAAGATGCATTGATAATAATGGGCAACTGGAACACAAAAGTTGGGAACAGGGAAGAAGGATCAGTAGCTGGAAAATGTGGGCTCGGTGAGAGAAATGAGGCTGGAGATAGAATGGAGATAGAGTTCTGCACATTCAATGATTTATTCATTGCAAATGCCTTTTATAAGAAACATAAACGCAGGCTATACACATGGATTTCACCTGATGGCATGCATAGGAAACAATATGTATGCTGAGTGAGTAATTAAAGAAGCTGGATTTTCTAAAGAAGAATGTGGTATAAGGCTTGAAGGAAGACTTATCAGCAACTTGTATTATGCAGATAACTTTGAGGAAGATTTGAAATGTTTACTGAAGAAGACCAAAGACTACAGCCTCCGATATGGAGTATAGTTCAATGTCAAGAAGACAAAAATCCTCAGCACTGTACTAATAAGCAACATCATGGTAGATGGAGAGAAGATTGAAATTTTCAATGATTTCATCTTACTGGAGCTACAGTCAACATTCTTGGAACCAACAGGGAAAAAATATAAAGACTTCTCAGATTGCAATGGGAAAGTCTGTTGTCAGGGACCTCCAAAGTACTAAAGAGTAGTAATGTCAATTTAAAGACTTACATACACCTTATTCAGGCCATGGTCTTTTCAGTCACTTGCTATGCTGCTTAGAGCTAGACACATTGAATAAGGATGGCAGAAGAAGAATTAATGTCCTAGAGTTGTGTTGGAGAAGAGTGCTGAATATCCCATGGACTGCCAAAAGAACAAACAGATGTCTTCAAAAAAGTGCAGCCAGAGTGCTCCTTGGAAGCAAGAATGGTGAAGTTTCATCTCTCTCACTTTGGATGTGTTGTTAAGAGAGGCTGTTCTCTGGAAAGAAACATTGTGCTTGGAAAGGTGGAGGATCAACAAAAAAGAAGACTCTCAACCAGGTAGATTGCTGCAGTGGTCTTGAGTATGTCAGAGATGATAAGGATGGCACAGCATAGGACAGGGTCAGATCTATTGTTCATAGTGTTGCTTTGAGTTATACTTAGTGGCAGATAACAACATAAGACAGAGTAGAACTACCCCAATACAATTTCCAAGGCTGGATGTAAATTGCAGTGGAAGCAGATTACGTCCACTTCCTCCCAGGGAATAACTGGTAAATTCAAACTACCAGTTTTGAGGTTAGCAGCGGGGTGTTTTAACCATCAAGGATCCTTGTCTATTATTTAAAAAAAAAAAAGGTATATCATCATTTGATATTTGATGCTTAGGAATAGATAACACCCATCCCATCAAAAGATTGTAAAGGAACACCTGATAAGGAATTTAATTTATAGTTAAAGTGTAAGAAGACCTTTCCCCCTCCCAAATGTTACCGTAAAAGCCATACAGTTAAGTTGTTAGACACCATCGTTGACTGGGACTCATAGCGACTCTTAGAACAACAGATATGAACCTTTCCCTGTCCTGAACCACCTTCGTGATCTCAAGCCCATTGTGGGACTCTTTGTGTCAGACTCTCTCATTGAGGGTCTTCTCTTTCTCTGACCCTTTACTTTTCCTAGCATGGTATCTCTAAGAGCTGATTATAACTATAGTTACAATTTATTCCACTTAGGACATAAATCAGATCCATTGTTGTTAGGTGTTGTTGAGTCAAATATAACCCATAGCAACTCTGCGAACAGTGGATTTGAACCCCGTCCCATCCTGTGCCATCTTCACACTTCTTGACACACTAGAGCCATTGGTGGTGGTCACCGTGACTTGATTTTATCAAACCATAAACTTGATCAAATCCTCACTTGAATTTGTAGTTTTCAGTTTTATATCTACAGACTCAAATTTAAAACTTTGTTTCAAGAGGAATGGGTAACACTGTAGAAACTCAATACCTAAAGAGATTTAATATCAGTACAATGCTTCTGAATACCAGTTATGGCTAATATTGAGAAGAATAGTAATCCCAGAGCACTTAATTGTGCCCATGTGAAACTTAGACCAAGACACTATTGTGTGTACAGAGCCGGGGAACACTACATGGTTTAAAATTAAGAAGGGAGTGCATAAGACTTGTATTTGCTCGCCATACTTATTCAGTCTCTGTGCTGTGCAAATTATTCAAGAAGCTGGACTCTATGAAAAAGAATGTCCCATCAGGATCAGAGGAAGACTCATCAATAACCTGTGGTATGCAGATAACATAACCTTGCTTGCTGAAAGTGAGGAAGACTTGAGGCACTTGTTGCAGAGGATCAAAGAATACAACCTTCAATTTGGATTGCATCTCAACATCAAGAAAACAATCTATCATGGAACATCATGATAGATGGAGAAAGATTGAAACGGTCAGCAACTTCATCTTACTTGGATCCACGATCCACAACTCGTATCAGCAATCAGGAAATCAGGAGATGTATTGCACTAGGAAAGTCTGCAGGCAGGGACCTCTCCAAATTATTGAGGAGTAATGTCAGTTTGAAGACTCTAGGGTGCATCTGATTCAGGCCGTGGTCTTTCCAATCATTTGCTGTGCACCTAAGAGCTGTACAATGAATAAGGATGACAAAGACTTGATGCCTTGGAGCTGTGGTGTTGGAGAGGAATATTGAACATTCCATGGACAGACAAAAGAACAGACATTATTTCTTGGAGAAAGTAAAGATGATAAAGCTTCACCTCACACACTTTGGGCATATTGCTAGGAGGGTCCATTCCTTGGAGAGGGACATGATGCTTGGAAAGGCATAGGCTCAGCAAAGATCCTCAACCAGCTGCATTGACACAGTAATTGCTGTAATGGGCCCTGGTGTGTCAGAAAGTGTGAGGATGGCACAGGATAGGACAGGGTTCAGGTCTGTTGTTCATAGAATCGCTGTGGGTCATACTCAATGGCACCTAACAACAACAACAACAACAACAGCTATTAATGAAAATCACTTGTGCTTGTGAGGTGTTCCCAGTATGAAGTGTCGTAACAACGCTGCTCTATTGAAATAGAAGCGAAATTTTCCCTCTTAAGATCTTATGTTTAATGCGCTTGGTCCTTTTATAACTAATTTTTTAGTCATGTAATACTAAGTGGCTACTCACAAATCTCATGATGGAATACAGTTTATATTTGGGTTCTTATTAATCAAGTAAAGGTAACTCTGGGTGATCTAGTGGTGGTTAGAAGCTGTGCTGCAATCCCAAAGACATTTGGTTCAAATCCACCAGCTGCTCCACAGGAGAAAGATGGGCAGTCTCCTCCGGTGCAATTAAATGCCTTTGAAAACCCACCGGAGGGTCAGCTATGGGTTAGTTCTGACTCAGTAGGACACAACAGCAACCAAATAAAGGCCTCACAAAATGAATAAAATAGATATGCTTCATTTAGGGTATAGCTTTTTAGTTACAACCCACCTATGCCCTGTCTATTTACATAAATATATTCACACACACATACACATATCCTCTTTTAGAGTGTGACTTGCCATATTTTGCCTTTGCTGATTTTATAACTGAACCATCTAAGTGGAGAGAGGAGCTGTGATTTTGTTTGATAGCAGGAGGCAGAAAGAGCCCTACAGTACTAGATGAGTCAGGGTGGGAGCTTGGTGATCTGAACTCCAAAGTCTAAACAGATTGGAAACAAATAGAGAAAAAGAAAATTGACAATAGAGAAAAGAGAAAAACTGATAATAAAGAAAAGACAAAAAAACTTTGCTCTTATGATTATCTATGTCCATCTTCTACAGATTGAAAAACCAATACAGCTGTTGAAGGTAAAAAAAGAAGTAAGCTCAGGAGGAAAAGAACAAGTTGGTGAGTAACCTATGCAAAGTAATATCCCGCTTTTCCGTAGGTCATGTTTCTAGTGGCCCCTGCTTGCTTTATTGGAGTTGAGACCTTGTATACTGTAAGTAGAAGAGGTTTTTGAGCCACTGCAATGCTTTGACAAGTTCAGGCCCCTTATTCCATTGTTAGAGAGATTATCATTTTCACATAATGACTTAGAATTCTAATAATTAATGCTCCTGATTTCCATCACACCTTAGTTTTAGAAAGGATCAGGTGGTAGGCTGCTTATCAGCAGAGTCAAAGGACAAGACAACATTGATCAATAGCAACGTTATTGATTCAGAAATGTCAGGAAAAACTGACCAAAACTTACAAAAACCTAGAAATCTGGGACCATTTGGTGATAGCAAGGGAATGATCCTATAGACTGGAGCCCTTGAGAAATCCCAGGTTTACAAAGAGTGTAACTGGTGATCACAGTCATGATTCTACACTGTAATGAAAAGGCTTTATTCCTTGTTCGTGGTGGTGGTGTCAGGTCAACTATGACCCGTGCCTACCGTACCCTTTCCTGTGTCATCCTCCTCATCTCTGACGGACTTGCTACAGTCACTGTGTCAGTTCATGTGGTGGAGGGTCTTCTCTTTCACTGACCTTTTCCAAGCAGGACATCTTTTTCCAAGGACTACCCTGTCTTAACAATATGCCCAGAGTGTGTGAGATGAAGTGTCATCATCTTTGCCTCTAAAGAGCTCTCTGGTTGTACTTATTCCAATGCAGATTTGTTTGTTCTTTCGACAGTCGAGGGGATATTCAGTACTCTTCTCTAACACTACAACTCAGAGGCATTGGTTCTTCTGTCATCCTTATTCTTTGTCCAACTTTCAGATGCTTAGCATGTAATTGAAAAGACCCTGAATGGATCAGGCTTACCTCAGTCTTTAAAGTGACATCATTGCTCCTTAGAACTTCAGTAAGGAGAATAGGTTTTCCCAGTGTGATACATCTTTTGATTTCGTGATCATTTCTACCAAGGGTATTAATTGTGGATTTAAGTAAGGTGAAACTGTTGACAATCTCAGTCCTTTCTCCATCTATCATCATGTTGCCTGTTGACCTAGTGGTGAGGATTGTTGCATGTATGAAATTATATCATTCACATTAGAAACATTTTTAAGTGAAAAATTGTTAAAATGAAAATCTTCTGGTTTTCATAGAGGAAGTATCTTAAAATTATGTTTGGAAAAATATATTTAGATGAATTTTCCTTTTTTTTGCATGAGATGCCGTCTTATTTCAATCTGACAGTTTTCTTTCATTTTAACATGTTTGCAGCAGTAGTTACTCTTCAGTGGATAACAAGAAGGGGAAGATAACATTTTTCTTTCTCTTCCCATAATCAAACTCCAGTATAAGCAATGCCAAATGGCAATATTACTTGAAGATATTGTTTTGCAATAAGTGCTTCCTACTATAGATATGGGCTTGGAGGGGGACCAACCCAGCTAAGACCACCTTAGCTGGTCTCAAATATTTGATGACTGTCACAGCATGCACCATCCACACCCTGACTTTAATACCTTTTTCCCCCAAGAATTTTTCACTTTTTTTTTTAATATTTTAACTGATTACAAATGTGTTCGTTTATTTATTTTTTAGTAAGTCTTTACTAAGTGGAGCTTCTGGGAGCCTTGAACCCACATGCCTTTGGAATTGCAGGGCAGTTTCTCTGCCACTAGGCCACCAGAGCTTCGAATTTTTCACTCTTAATGAATTGAGTTAGTTCATGAATTGGGGAGCTCTGGCCAAGTGTGGTAAGAACCTGTGCTGCAATATTGAAAGCATGCCATTCAAATCCATCAGCTGCTGTGTGGGAGGGTATGCAATCTCTTCCCATGTGATTAACTACCTCTGAAAACCTGCTGAAGAGTCAGCCCTGGGTCCATTCCAACTTGGTGTTACACAGCAAGGACAATGAATTGGTAAGAAAAGACTTTGTAACTTGTGAAGAGAGACAACAGTATCAAGAGACAAAGATAGCAACAGCATTCCCAGTTATGATCACAGAGCTTTTTACAAAATTCTCAGTACCCAAGTGTCGGTGCTACACTCTATGATTGTTGCTGTTGTCTACTGCAGAGTCAGAACAAACCCATAGCTGACCCTCCAGCAGGTTTTCAGAGGCAGGAAATTGCAGAAGAGGAACTTCCCATCTCTTCTGTGGAGATTAGAACCATGTGCCTTTGTATTGGCAGCCAGTTCCTTACCATTAAGCCATCAGAACACCTGATTTGTATGATTAGCAAGAAATTTTTTCTGTATATAGCATGAAATTTTTTTCTATTAGCATAAATAGTTTTATTCCTTGTTTTCCATTATTTAGTATTTAATTTCATTTTTAGACTTATTATTTTATTATTTATTCTGAAGCTTCGTCTGACATGCTTTGGACATGTTGTAAGTAGGGACCAGTCATTGGAGAGGGACGTCATGCTTGGGAGGGTGGAGGGACAGCACAGAAGAGGAAGACCCTCAATGAGATGGATTGATTCAGTGACTGGGGTAATGGGGGTGGGTGTGTTGGAGATGGTGAGATTGGCACAGGACAGAGCAGAGTTTAAGGCTGTTATACATAGGGTTGCTATGAGTCGCAGGCAACTCGACGGCACATATAAACAACAACATTTAATGTTGTCTATAAACTTCAAAGCAAATATAATGACTTAATATATC
>NW_006399787.1:12045817-12082382 GCF_000299155.1 Elephantulus edwardii
ACTTATTTTCTAGAAACAAGAAGCATATAAATTATATTAAAGAAATACATACACCTTAGGAAGTATGAAAAAAACTGAACAGAAAATACCATACAAACACTGGTTATAGCATATGACTTATAACCAAGCTGGTCCCCACTAATGCTCATGTCCTTGTATGGTTTCCTCTGATATTTCATCAGGGTTGGCCTGTACAATCAATAGAATATGATGCAAGTGACAGTATATCCCCAACAAGGCCTTATCAATTGTAGAAGGCATTGCTGTGTCTACCTCGCTATCTCTGAGAGTGTTGTGTCTAGATAAAGCCAACTTTCATACTGTGAAGATGTTCAAGCAACTCTAAACAGTAGTGCACTAGAAAATCGAGGTTCCAGCAGTCAGCATCACGTTGACAAACACTAAGTAAGCCAACTTGGAAATAAATCTTCCAGCTCCTCTCCTGCCTTCAGATGCTGGCAGTTTCGGTCTACATCTTGGCTGCACTCAACCTTGAACCAGAACTTCCCTGCTAAACACTTCCACTTAAACAATAAGCACTCCCAAATTCCCAAAAGAAATTATGAGATAATATTTATTCTTGTAAGTCTTGGAGTTATTTTCTCTACAGAAATAGATAATTCATATACAGAATATGAAAAGATTTACTTGATAAATAATAGGTAATTTGGAAAATGGACTGCCAATAGAACAAATAAATATGTCTTGGAGAACATGCAGCCAGAGTGCTCATTGGAGGCGAGGATGAGGAGGCTTTGCCTCACATACTTAAAAGGTGTTGCTAGGAGGGGTTATTTCCTTGGAGAGGGATGTGAAGTTTAGAAGGTGGTAGGTCAGCAAAGGAGAAGACCACCCTCAACCAGGTAGAGTGACAGTGACTGCTGCAATGGGCTTTCATGTGTCATGAAGTGTGAAAATGGCACAGGATAGGACAGGGTTCAGATCTGTTGCTCATAAGATCTCTATGAGTCATACTCAACTGAGTGGCACCTAACAACAATAACAGCGTTTAATAATGAGTTTTTAAAAAATTAACTTGGCAAAACAACTATGAGATAGCATCTCACCCCAGTCAGAATAGCAAAATTTAACAGAACAGCAAGCAACAAAATGCTGGCGAGGTTGTGGAGAAACTGGAACCCTTATTCACTATTGGTAGGGGTGTAAAATGGTGCAGCCACTGTGGAAGGCAGTATGGCGCTTTCTCAAAAAGTTGCAAATAGAGATACCATTTGACCCAACAATTCCACAATAGCAAGGAGTTGGAAACAACCTAAGTGCCCATCAACAAACGAATGGATAGAGAAGCTGTGGTATATTCACACAATGGAATACTATGCTGCATTGTAAAACAAGGAACTCATGCAATATTATTCAAAATGGGTGACCCTGGAGGACATTATGCTGAGTGAAGTGTCTCAGTCACAAAAGTACAACATGGTGCCACTGTTGTAAAACAGGACTGACTTTGGGGTTTGGGGGGAGACTGAGAGAGATTCAATAAATTATGTATACTGCCCTGAAACATGAGGGAGAGAACTGTTTAAAAGGGATATATGATTAGGTATTATTGTCATGACAGGAGTCAAGAATGAAGGCTGCACAGTGGAGTGGACCTGGGGGGGAGGGTTTGTAAAACAATGAAAGAATTTTTCTTTTACTTTTCCAAAATGGTAGTTTATGGGGAGGGAGGGTTGGGAGGGAGGGAAAGTACAACAATGAATGAATGGAAATCCAAAGTCTCTGTAAATTTTCATTGAAATGAATAATAAATTTGAAAAAATAAAAGAGCAGTCAGAGGAGGGAAGGCAGTCTGGAACTTGTTCTCCTCCCTAAAAAAAAACACAAAAAACAAAAAACATTAACTTGGAATGATTTTTACAATTTGAAACCACATTTGAATACGATTAGTAAAGATACTTTATTGTAGAAGACTACTGGATTCTGAAAAATACAATTACAGTTTCTTCTGAAGTAATAGGACTAGATTACTGTTGGATTGTTAGATGCCATCCAGTCAAGTACAACTCATTAAATTGTTTCCAGTGTCTATTTTTTTTCTCCATTTATCATGGTGTTACCTATTGGTGGTATAGTAGAGTGAATTTTTGTTTTCTCGATGTTGAGATGTAATATCTTGAAATGGAAATTACGGAACAATATTAATATTGCATACAAGCAAATCATTGCTGAAGAGCATCCAGAAATGGATAGAACAGTACAATGACAGAGACAGAAAACTGCCAAAAGTTCAATTTGCATTAGAAGAGGCCATGGCACTAAGGCTATCAGCACTAGCTGATGTCAGATGGTTCCTAGCTAAAAGTAGAGAATACCAGAAGAATGTCTGTTTATGCTTTATTGACTATACAAAGGCATTTGACTGTGTGGATCATAACAAATTATGACTAACATTGAGAAGAATGGGAATCTCAGAACACTTAATTATGTTAGTGCGAAACCTATTCCTAGGTCGAGAGGCTGTTGTCCAAACAGAGCAAGGGAACACTAAATGGTTTTAAATTGGGAAAGGTGAGCATCAGGATTGTATCGTCTGTCTATCTATTATCTATCTATCTATCTATCTATCTATCTATCTATCTATCTATCTATCCATCTATCTATCTATCTTCAATCTGTATGCTGAGAAAATTATTTGAGAACCTGCACTCTTATGAAGAAGGATGTGGCATCAGAATTGGAGGAAGACTCATGAACAACCTGTGTTATACAGATAACACACAATTTTGCTTGCTGAAATTGGGGAGAACTCGAAACACCTGCTACAGAAAATCAAAGGCTATAGCCTTCAGTATGGATTTTCTATATAAAAATTTTCAGTATTCAATAATATCTAATTAGACTTTCTCTTAGAAGCATCTTAAGATTTTTTAAGATGCTATTTTTCCTTTTTTCTATGACTTTACCATTTATTTCTCTTGTCACTTTTGATTGAGCAACTTCAACAGAAACTTCATCTCACATAATTTGAACATATGGTCAAGAAAAGAATATGCTGGGAAAGATGGAGGGTCAGAGAAAGAGAAGAAAAACCCCCAAAAAGATGAATTGTCACCGTGATTATAACAGTGGGCTTGAGCATTGGGAGATCATGAAGTTGTTGCAGGCTAGGGCATGGTTCTGATTGTTCATAGGGTCACTATGAGTTGTACTTGACTGGATGTTACCTAACAACACCATTGAGCATCTAGTATGTGCCACGCACTCTTCTTGGTGCTTGATAAACAAGAAGATATTCTCAAGGAGCTTTCACTCTATGAGAAGAACACTGGCAGAAGTTTAATAGAGTATGGTCCATGCCATGGGGTTCTAGAAGTAGGGCAGAATAAAGGAGTTGAAGAATGTAGGTAGGATATAAGTGGAAAGATTGGTATAAAATAGATAAACTTCAGTAATAAGTGATGTTTGAACAAAGATTTGAAGGAGCCGTAAGAATTTGTCAAGTGGATATGGGGGGAAGTGTGTTCTAGATAGTGTTCCTTAGGCCACAATCTTCGTCTGCGTTAAACGTTGGTCTTCCTCTTACTGTATAGGTAGGCCCTCCTCTACTATCATGTTCCAGGGAGCATTGTGGACTAGTAGTAAGTGGCTGTGCTGCAATCCTGATGGCACCCGATCAAATCCACCCACTGCTCCACAGGAGAAGGATGGACAGTCTCCTCCCACGCAATTAACTGCCTCTGAAAACCCACCAGAGGGTACACGACAGAATGTTCTACTTCTTTGTTTCTCTAATCCATATGACAAAAATTCAAGTGCACAGCACCTAACAGCACCATCTCTTGGTTGTTTTGTCCCTGTGTGTATGTGGTGTCTTTAGTCTCTTTGTCTACACGTCTCTTATTTATATAGTTTGTTTCACTTTTCATCATCAGTCAGATGTCACCTCTATGTTATTCTGAATCCACTAGATAGAGTTAGTATCTTTTTCTTTTTAAGTTTAAGATGTTTTATTTAAGTACCACAATTAGACATCATTAATTGAACTCTGCTAATTTGAAATCTGAAACAATTCAGACTACATTTTAGGGATTAATTGAATGCCATTATGAAAGTCTGGAAATGACAGCTTAGGTAACTGAGAAAAGAATACAAGGAGAGTACTGAAGCTAAGGGTGAGAACAAATGATGTTGAAAAACTGGAAGAGTATAGCACTCTATACATGAAGGCACCCAACAGTTACTAAATACCACAAGAGTATCAGAAGCCTCAGATTCTTCCTAATCACTTTTTACTAATTAAAGTGTCCTTGTTATATATAGAAATTGCTGAACTGGTATATATTCTCAACAATGATTTTTTATGATTTCATTTGGCAGATCAGTTCAGCAAGAGAGAATTATTTGTATGCATGCTTTATCTTTTCCTAATTAAAGGTGGTATTTCCTGCTATCTTCTCCCCGGGAGCACGCTTTCCTTGTCCATCTTTATATGGCATGGGATGAGGCAAGGTTCTGATCTATTGTTTAGAGAGATCTGTTGTTTATAGGGCTGCTAGGAGTCTTAAACGACTCAACAGCACCTAACAGCCACCACAATGAATGTAATACAGTATCTTATATGAGGAACAACAGAGTTAGTATTTTTATGCTTTGGGCTCCTTTACTGTTTTATGATTAACCTAGAAAGGCTTGGCTGTCCGTGTACAGGTCTGAACCTCCTTCTCACTCTGAGCAACCTGAGTACAAACGTTTGGCACTGATGACTTAGTAACATCTGACAGTAAACTGGACAGTTGAGTGAAACTTAACAAGGATTCTTATTCCAATTCTTCTTAAATGTTGTTATTACACGCCACTGAGTTGGAACTGAGCCTGACCGTCCAGTGGGTTTTCAGAGATAGTACCTCACATTGGAAAGAATTGCCTGTCATTCTCCCATGGAGTAGCTGGTGGTGGATTCAAACCATGTGCCTTTGGTTTGGCAGTGCAACTCTTTACTACTAAGCCACTTCCGTAATCTTATCTGTGATTTTTCCTTGTTTGAAATCCTCAGTGACTTGCTCCAGCCTATAGACTAATGTCTAAAGGTCAAGAACCTTAGGTGAACAGTTGGTGTTTTCTGCTGTTTCACCTAAATCTGTCTTTCCAATATAATTTCTTACTTCTGTTAGTTTAGAAGTAGGAATGGCATCCACTGCCTAAACAACATGCCTCTAGACACTCGGTGAACTTTGGTAAATGTTAATAGTTGTAGAGGAGCTTCAGGCTTTCTGTTCATGTGGTCACTGTGAGTCGTGCTCTACTCAGAGGCAATCACAACAACAATAACTACTGTTAGAGACTAAGATGTACCTGCTTTAGGCCATTGTCTTTTCAGTGACTTTGTCTGCATCTGAGAGCTAGACAATTAATAAGGATGACAGAAGAATTTATGCCTTTGAGTTGTGGTGTTGGAGAAGAGTACTGAATATCCTATAGATTACTAAAAGAACAAACAAATATATCTTGGAAAAGGTGCAGCCAGACTGTTTTTTGGAGGCAAAGATGGCAAAACTCCATTTTGCATACTTTGGAAAGGTTGCTAGAAGAAACGGTTACTTGGAAAAGTATATCATGCTTGGAAGAGTTGAGCATCAGCAAAAGCGAGGAAGACCCCCATCGAGGTGGAGCCACATGACGACTGTAGCAATGGGCTCAAGCACGTTAGAGATGTTGAGGATGGCGAGGTTAGGACAGGATTCAGATCAATTGTTTGGAGGGTCGCTGTGAGTTGTACTCAACTCCATGACACCCAACGAGAACAACTGTTAGTTGAAGTACTCTATTTTCTCAGGAGACCCCATCCTTCTTCTTATTCAGGCCTTTATTCACACTGTTTTCTCTTCCTGAAAAGCACCCCTCTCTCCTAATACATTTTCTTTCCCAGGGCCCTTCTAAAGTCCTACTTCTTTCACAGAGTCTTCTCAGATCATCCCAGCTGGAAGTAATCTCCCCCTGCTTCGATGTCTCAAAGCACAGTAACTGCTGCTTGTCACATTTTTCATTTTATTTAACTCTTGATGAACCAGTGTTCCTACTAGGTAGCTCGAGGATGTTCCGTCTTTATATGCTGTAATTTGCATTACAAAGGCACTTGGTTCAAATCTGCCAGCTGCTCCATGAGACAAAGATGGATAATCTTCCTCTACGATTTACTCTGAAAACCCACTGAAAGGTCAGCTATGGGTCAGTTCCAACTCCATAGCGCATAACAACAAGTACATTAGTTAATACCATGAATGAATGGCTTTCCTGGAACAGTCTCTCTGGCCATGGTCTGGTTTTGGGGAGATGAAGTATTGGGGTTATATGCATAAGCCATAATGAGACACTGGGAAAGGGGCTCTCCCTGGGCAGCTGCTCCTATCTTCATATACTCTCCACCCAATTGCACCAGGGCCATTCGGAAGGTGTTTGCTGGTCATACCCAGGGGCCAGTTTCTGATGTTCACTTTGAGAATAGAAAAGATATAATCACACCTTGACTCCCTTCAGATAGCAAGCTGTTCTGGTTTGTCCTCAGTGAATCATTGATTGCTGTGCTGAAGTCGTCCCAGACTTTATGTTTTAGGCCCACCTTGATCTGTCTTTGCTTGAGTCATCGATGAGGTGGTGGTATAGTTGTATCCATCCTCATAGTTCAGCTTACTGTTTAAAACTTCTAATCCAGTTACATTTTAAACTTCCCTCATGTTTAATTTTTAACTTTATTAAAACCAGCTTTGCTTTGAGCTCAGTTGCCTTGGTAATAGGAGCTTTTACATTGCATTGTTTTCCGACCTTTGTTGGTATATTCTAGTTACCTGTCCAATTACTTGATTCCGTCCTAGTGAGGAATGCTGTGTCATTTCATCCAAGTCCACCAATATTGCCATTTGCTTAAGGAAGAAATGGACATAAATTAACAACCTAGTGTCACCACAGAACTAAAGAGGAAACCAAGTCTGTTTCTTTGAAATTTATCTTAGTGCTTCCAGAACTATCTGCCCCCACACCTGCTTTTATTCTAGTACACTTTCTTTTATTTTTTTCTCTACTTCATATATGCTTTTTTAAAAATTCATTCATGGTTGCAGTTTCCTCTCTCCCTTTCCTTCCCCTTCCCCCAGTCCACTTTGCAACTCACCTCTTGTTCCAATTGTTGTCATCTCATGGGTGAAAGCTACAGAGAAGTTCTATTAGCTTTTCTGCTATTGAGCTAAATTTGTAAAAGCCACATAGAAGTCAGATCCTGAGCTACTTCTGCCCTATGAGCAGTCATCCTACTAGTTGGCACTTACCATAAGAGCAGACAAACCAGTAATGTACACCAAGAGAATTGGTGGGTGGGGAAGAGCAAAGGTTAAAGAAGGGAATGACTTAGCAGAATGCCAGGGAGTGAGCTGCAAACTTGCCCAAAGGTGAATGTGGTTGGTAAAGATTGCTTGATTGAGAAGAGCTGCAATAGAGCAAAGAGCAAAAGGCAACACATAATGAAAGCAGAGATTCACAGAGGACACACACAGACACACAAGCAGGTGAGCTCCAGATGGGATCCAGGTCTTCTGGAACTGTGCTTTCTCGGGTTCTGGGGGACATGGAAAAGCAGATGTGAGAGTGTGAAGCTGTGCGGTGCCTTGGGATAAGGGTTTACTTCAAGGCATAAAAATATGCAGAAAAGACTTCAGAAGGAGATGGGCGTAGTAACAAACATTACCAGCACCAGTGCTTGAAGAAAAGAAATAAGGGCTAGGTTAGGAAGAGTAGGAAACACTGAATGAGGGATAGTGAGATTAATTATAAAGAATAGCTTTCAGTGTATTGATGTATATGTCTGCTGTTAGAACTTGGTTATCTTTGCATTAAATAGCACCTTGTTGTTAGGCAATGACTCATGGCTGACCCTCCAGTGGGTTTTCAGAAGCTGTAAATCACGTGTGAGGAGATTTTTGGAGAAATTGTCCTTCCTTGGAAACTTGAAAATTGTTTTCTTCTAGTGGGTCTGTAATTAATCTCTTTAAAAAAAAAAGAAATCTATGATATTCTTGGTAAGTGGGTAAATATCAGGGGTCTGAGTTATCAGATCCCTTTTCTTTCTTTGTTTATTCAGCACGTATGTCCTAACACTGTCCCATGAGCCGGGAATACATCAACAGTCAAACCAACACAAACCCCTGCCCAAGGGTAGCTCATATCTGGGGCTGAGGAGTCAAAGAAAGAAACAGTGAATTACAATGTGTTAGAAGATGAAAAGTTGCTATGGGGAAGCAAGACAACGTGTGTTCAGCTAGTGCCTTTTTAACTAGCATGGACAAAGATGTCACTGCGGTGACATTGAGCAAAACCAGTGACTTATCCTCACAAACTGGCATCATGTGAAATAGCATGCCATTATTACACTCTTAATTGTAAGCTTCTTAACAGCAGCAGATTTTATAATTTTTTATATGTATTTTATTATTTTGTGTGTGTGTACCGTCAAATCGGATCTGACTGGTACAGGAGGAGATTGTCCCTCCTTTTCCAGCAGAGATTTTATAATTTTTAAGCCAAAAATATTCTCTCAAGTCTTAAAACCACATCATATCTGAGCTTAATTAACAAAGAGTGTCTGCCTGGAGCATTGTACTCTTTTAAGATCTATGTAGTTGGGATCTAAATAGGGAGAAGACATGCAAAGATTAAGTGGAGAATTTAGAAGACAAGTTGGAAAAGGAGGATGAAGATGGTTGTACACTTTGAAGAATGTAATCAGTGTCACTGAATTGAGCATGTAGAAACCACTGTTGTTTGTTCTGCTGTATAATAACCAAATTATTAAAAAGAAGTCAGTCACTGACCTTAAGTGTGCAGTAATTTTAAGAGATAGTTGGTAGATAAAAGGGCCTATACATGAACAGTGTTTGCTTTCTCTAAAAATCATGATTTGATTTTCAACTAATGAGTAGAAGTAACCCTTCCATTTTTATTCCTTTAAAATGGATACTCAGTCTGTATTATTTTTTCCCTTGAAATCTTACTTGGAGAAAAAAAAAAGCCAAATGCTTGTTTTAATAGAAGTAGAAGTTGAAGAGATTTTGTTTGGTGTTATGGTAGTTGGGTTTTTGTTTTTCCTCCAACTCATCAGCCCTGTTAGAGAGAGTACAACTTTCTTACAAGGTTTGCAAGGCCGTAATCTTTATGGAAATGGACTGCCACATCTTTCTCCTGTGAATTGTCTAGTGGGTTCCATGAGCCAGCATTTCTAGTTAGCATTCTAACACTAACCACTGCACCACCAAGGTCCCTTGAGGCTTTTCTAGAAACTAATATTGTAGCATGAGTGACCCCTGAGGACACTCCTGGGGAATCAGTCACGGAAACAGGAAGGCTAGTAACTGGAGTACCATCCTCTTCCTCAGGAAAAAGGGCCCCATGTTCAATATGGCTTGAATGCACTCTGGTCCTTTAGTACTCAGAGAATCAAATAAGTTTGTTTCTGTTTTCAGTTATTTAGATTAATCTACATAACCAACCTGTTTCCTGTACTAGAAGAATCAAGCAGACTGACTTAAGAAGTGAGTGTAAATCTGGCCAGGCAGCTGCCTCTTTTCTGGGATGATTTCCTGGGATGAAGCTCCCTTTGTTGGAGATCTCAAAAGTTGAACAAGGCTGTTTGTTGCTTTGATGGTCAATAGTTCTCATTCTTGACTACAGGAGAGAAATTCAGCCCTTTATTAGCTAGCATTCAAACTGATGTGCTTCAGCTCTAGCTCGGTAGTATGTCAGAATACCTCTAATTCTTTGAAATAGTTCAAGTTCTAAGTGCTATTTTAATTTGCTTTATTTTATGTACTAGATCACCTGAGAGAAGGGAAGTATTTTGGTACAAATAAAACCTAGGATGTTAACACACTTGAGTAAAACTGAAAACCATCTATCTTTTCTCCAAATATACTAAGTATTCTGCTTGAGATGATGGCACTGAGAGTAGGAAACTTTGAAGTTCTATCTTATCACAACCAGGAATTATGACATACTCAAGAAATTGAGAGAGGCTCTCTGCTCCTCATCAATCAACAGATTACCCTCTCGTCTCATGCAGCCTCAACTGCATCCCTGAGACTTGATGGTGAAGGTCGGAGTAAATGGATTTGGCTACATTGGATGCCTGGTCACCAGGGCTGCTTTTAACTCTGGCAAAGTGGATGTTGTTGCCTTCAAGTACCACTTCATTGACCTCAACTACCTGGTTTATGACACAACCCTGCTTGCTGAGACTGAGGAGGACCTGAAGCCCTTGCTGCTGATGGTCAGGGACTGAAGCCTTCAATATGGATTGTGGCTCAATGTCTAGAAGACAAAGATTCTCACCACTGGACCAATTGGCAGTATCAGGATAGATGGTGAAGAGATTGAGATTGTTCACAGCTTTAGTCTGCTTGACTCCACAATCAACACTCTTGGCACCAGCAGCCACGAAATTAAAAGACGTATTGCGATGGGAAAGTCTGCTGTTAGGGACCTCTCCAAAGTACTGAAGGGCAGTGGTGTGTCTCTGGAGACTAAGGTGCGTCTGGTACAGTCCATGGTCTTTGCAATCACTTGTTATGCGTCAGAGAGCTGGACAATGACCAGGGAGGATAGAAGGAGAATTGATGCCTTTGAGCTTTGGTGTTGGAGAAGAGTGCTGAGAGTATCATGGACTGCTAAGAAAACAAACAGATTCATCCTGGAGAGGGTTAAACCGGGCTGCTCCTTGAAGGCAAGGATTCTGAAACTTCGTCTGACATACCTTGGTCATGTTGTAAGGAGGGACCGGTCCTTGGAGAAGGACATCATGCTTGGGAGGGTGGAGGGCAGGCACAGGACGGCACATAACAACAACAGTATGATTTCACCCATGGCAAGTTCAATAGCACTGTCAAGGCCAAGAATGGGAAGCTGGTCATCAATAGGAAAGCCAAGACTATCTTCCAGCACTAAGATCCCACCAACATCAAGGAGGTTGATGGTGGTGCTGAGTATGTTGTGGCATGCACTGGTCTTTTCACAACCTTGGAGAAAGCTGGGGCTCACTTCAAGGGTGGTGCCAATGAGTCATCTCTGCTCCTTCTGCCAATGCCCCCTATGTTTGTGATGGGTGTGAACCGTGAAAAGTATGACAACTCTCTCAAGATTGTCAGCAATGCCTCCTGCACCACCAGCTGCTTGGCTCCACAGTCATGACCATAGTCCATGCCATCACTGCCCCCTAGAAGACTGTGATGGCCCCTCTGGAAAGCTGTGGCATGATGGCCGTGGAGCTGCCCAGAACATCATATGTGTGTCTACTGGCACTGCCAAGGCTGTTGGCAAGGTCATCCCTGAGCTGAATGGGAAACTTACTGGCATGGCTTTCCGTGTCCCTACCCCCAGTGTGTCCATTGTAGATCTGACCTGCCATCTGGAGAAAGCTGCCAAATATGATGACAGCAAGAAAGTAGTAAAGCAGGCATCAGAAGGGCCCCTCAAGGGCATTCTGGGATACACTGAAGACCAGGTTGTCTCCTGTGACTTTAAGAGTAACACGCACTCTTCCACCTTTGATGCTGGGGCTGGCATTGCCCTGAATGACCACTTTGTCAAACTCATTTCCGGGTATGATAATGAATTTGGCTACAACAACCTGGTGATTGACCTGATGGTTCACATGGCCCCCAAAGAATAAGAGCCCCTTGGAGCCCCCGTCCCAGCAATAGCAGAAGAGAGAGAGAGACCTTCAGCTGCTGGGGAGTCCTGTCCCAATCTGATCCTTCCACACACAGAATCTCACATCCTTGACACAGTTTCCATCCAGTTCCCTGAGAAAGGGAAGGGGCATGGAGAGCCCATCTTGTCATCTGTCATCAATAAAGTATACTCTACGCAGCCAAAAAGAGAAAAAGAAAAAGAAATTGGGAGAGAAAAGCCAGATCACAAAACTCAAAGCAGTTTTGAGCAATGTATGTAAGATCAATTGAAGAAACTCTACCTTTTAGAAACGAGATCTGGTATTCTTTGTTAGTACTTAATGGAAATACAGTTTAGAGTATGACACTCGTAAATGAGCTTACTTTCCAGAGATGCTGATGTCTGGGAAACATTTTTGTTGTCACACTTAGGTTGCTACTGGCATCTCACTAGTAGAAACCTAGTACCAGACACCCTACCTTGTATGAGACAGCCCCCACAACAGCCGTTATCCAGCCCCTCATGTCACTGAACTGAGGTCAAGAAATGACTTTGAAGAATATCCAGCTCTCCTTTACAGATGAGATCACAGAAACAAAACACACTTGGCTGTCATGTTTCTTATTAAATATCCCTGTAGCAAACAGTAGAAAGTTGCTAATAACGCATTTGGCTAAAACACCCAAGTAAAATAGATTCTGTCATACCAGTAAACACTACCAATGTGGTTACATTAATTATTTAAGCTAAAGTTCACAGAGCAGATTGGTGTCCCATCCAGCCATATATTGCAGTATGACATTGGTCACAATCCCCTCTTTGTATCATTATTCTTCACTCTATCCCTCTGTAAAATCTGCCTCTATCCTCTCTTCCATCCTCTCCTTTCCGAGCTCCTGAATGTTATCAGTAGACAGATGCTACCCTTGTGATCCTATATAGTTAAGTGCGCTAAGTGTCGAGTAGTTCGTTGGTGTCACTGTTTGTTTTCTAGGTCTGTTGTTGTTTGACCGTTGTGCCACAGGATCGAGTTCAGTTCCAGGCTCAGAGGGTGGCCAAGGCTATAACCTTGAGGGTTACAACTGTTCCTGTTAACACTTGGAAGCCCTGCCAATATTGTGATTTTGAGTTTTAGTCTACATTCTATCTGGTACCTTCTATGTGTGATCTCTTTCAGAGTGAGCAGTTAGCAATGGTAGCTGGGCATCGTCCCCTTTTCCTGATCTCAGGGTCCTGATAGTCAAGGATCGCCAGCTCCCTTAGTGACCACCAAATATTTTTATCTCCGGCTTTAAGCACGTCCATCCTCACTACAGTGACTTCATTTGCAGAATAATGGAAAAAATCAGAAATACTATACCTTTAAAATAATTCCTCCTCAGGATTTTGTTTAAAAAACAATTTTGTTCTTTTCTACTTTTTGCAGTCTCTTTTAGTGCTTGAAAAAATCACTAAAAGATGTTACATAATTTTTAACTAGTGCCTTGGCTTTCCTAAGAACGATGAAAGGTAAGTGAAGTGGGTGATTTATGTCTGTGTTGTTGTTAGGTGCTGTCGAGTACAACTATAGCAACCCTATGAACAACAGATCTAAATCCTGTTCTAATCTGGGCCATACTCATACTTCCCAGCACACTAGAGCCCATTGCAGCAGTCACCAGGGCAATCCACCTGATTGAGGGTCTACTTCTCCTTCACCAAACCTCCACATTTCCCAGCAACATACGTAAAGTGTGGAAGGCGAAGCCTCATCATCTTTGCCTCCAAAGAGCACTCTGACTGCACCCTTTCCAAGGTATATTTGTTTGTTCTTCTGGCAGTCCATGGGTGTTAAGTACTCTTCCGTAACACCACAACTGAAAAGCATCAACTCTTCTTTCATCCTTATTCACTGTCCAGCTCTCAGATGCATAGCAAGTGATTGAAAAAGACCATAGTCTGAATCCAGAGGCACCTTAGTCCTCAAACTGACTTCATTATTCCTTAAAAATTTGGAGAGATTCCAATCAGATGCTCTGCCGGGAAAGGAGGGACAATCTCCTCCTGTATTTAAAAAAAATTGGCTTCCTTACTGAACACTTTCCAGGTGCAATACATCTCCCAATTTCCTGACTGCTGGTACCAATGGTGTTAATTGTAGATCCAAGTAAAATGAAATTGTTGCCGGTTTCAGTTTTTTCTCCATCCATCATGATGTTGCTTATCAGTCCAGTGGTAAGAATCTTTGTCCTCTGGATATTGAGATGCAGCCCACATTGAGAGCTACATTCCTTGATCTTCTCCAAGAAGTGCTTCAAGGTCTCCTCACTTTCATCAAGCAAGGTTGTGTCATTTGCATAATGTACATTATTGATGAGCCTCCCTCTGATTCTGATGCCACATTCCTCTTCATAGAATCCAGGTTCTTGAATAATTTGCACAGCATACAGATTTGAGGATACAACCCTGACACACTCCCTTCCTAATTTTAAACCATGGACTGCAGCCTTCAATATGGATTGAAGCTCAACATCAAGAAAACAAACATTCTCACCACTGGGCCAACTGGCAACATCATGATAGACGGTAAAGAGATTGAGATGGTTAACAGCTTTTGTTTGCTTGATTCCACAATCAACTCTTGGTACCAGCAGCCAGGATATCAAATGACGAATTGCATTGGGAAAATCTGCTGTCAGAGACCTCTTTAGAGTACTAAAGAGCAACAATGTCAGTCTGGAGACTTAAGGTGCGCCCAAAACAGGCCATAGTCTTTGCACTTACTCGCTATACTTCAGAAAGCTGGAAAATGACAAGGGATGATAGAAAGAAAATTGATGCCTTTGAGCCGTGGTGCTGGAGAAGAGTATTGAATATACTGTGGAATGCCAGAAGAACAAACATGTTCATCCTGGGGAGAGTGAAACCAGGCTGCTCTTTGGAGGCAAGGATTCTGAGGCTTCATCTGACATAGTTTGGGCATGTTACAAGGAGGGACCAGTCCTTGAAAAAGGGATATCATGCTTGGGATGGTGGAGTGACAGTCCAAGAGAGGAAGACTCTCAATGAGATGGATTGATTCAGTGACTGGGGTAATAGAGGTAGGTGTGTCAGAAACAATAAGATTGGCCCAGGATAGAGCACGGTTTAGGGCTGTTGTACATAGGGTCACTGTGGGTTGCACACAACAACAATAGGTTGCACATAACAGCAAGTGTTCTCTTGCTGTGGTCACCCAACAGCCTCCTGGTCAAGGTAGAGGTTTCACAATTAAGTTCCCATTCTTCTCAGTGTTAGCCATAAATTGTTAGGATCCACAGTCAAATGCCTTTGCATAGTCAGAAAATCATAAATAGACATTCTTCTGGTATTCTTTACTTTCAGCCAGGATCCATCTGACACCAGCAGTGATATCCCTGGTGCCACAGCCTCTTCTAAACTCTGCTTGAACTTCTGGCAGTCCCTTTCTATGTACTATTCTAGCCATTTTGAATGACCTTCAGCAGTATGTTGCTTGCATGTGATAGTAATGGTATTGTTCGATAGTTTCCATATTCAGTTGGGTCACCTTTCTTGGGATTAGACTTTTTTCCAATCCTTTGGCCTCCAAATTTCCTGGCATAGAATGGTGCCAACTACTTTTAATTATTTGGAGATCTCATAATAGTTACTAGTTTTCATAGCTGTAGCTCAAACAGCTTCTCAAAAGCACAGGACATTTTCTTATTATTAATTGGTCCTGTTCCTCGTAGAGTTCCTTCACAAAATAGAAAATAAATGGGTTTGTTTTTATTATTATTGAATAGATGAGTGAACTGGAAAAGCAACCAAGGATATTTTGATCACGCAGAGCCTACCTAAAGGAACATAGTCTCCAGCTCCGAGCTTCTCCATTTGTAGGCACTGTTGACGTTTTAGAGCAGGTAGTCTGTAGGGAGCTGTTCTTCCTCATTCCCATGTTACACATGTTAAAACTGCAGCTTAAAAAACAAAACAAAACTGTATCTCAGTCTAAATGACTGTCCAGGAATATGTAACTAAGTCACAGGTGGAAGCAAGTGCTAGGACTCAAAGCTGTGTCCTTGTCCCGGCTCTGTGTTCTCTGTGTTCTGTGTGAACTTACTCTGCATGTTCAGCAGCATGCATGTCCTACCTGCCATGATACATACATACTAAACAAACAGTGCTTGGAACACTGGTTTTTGTTTTGATTAAAGCATTCAGCTGCTAATCAAGTTCGCAGTGCTAACGCACCAGCCACTCCAGATGACAAAGATCAAGCATTCTACTTCCATAAGGCAGATCTGGTGGCTTAGTGGTAAGGAGCTGAGCTGCCAACCCAAAGGCACACAGTTTGAATCCAACAGCTGCTCCGTAGGAGAAAGTTGCTCAGTCTCCTCCTGTAGTCTCTGAAAACCCATTAGAGGCTCAGCTATGGGCCTTTCTTTTTGTCACTTTGGTATATACTAGCACCTCCCATATAGAAGTACAATCTTGGAGACCCTTGAGGGCCGTTTTACTCAGCCCTGCAGAATCACTGCATGTCAGAATTGACTCTGTGACAGTAGGTTAAGAACACATCAAGAAATATGGGCAAGGGAGCTCTGGTAGCCTACTGGCAAGAAGCTGTACTGCAATCCCAGAGGTACACAGTTCAAATCCACCAGAGCATATGATGGAGGGGCAATCTCCTTCTGTACCTGTCAGATCCAATTTGATGGTGTACACACACACACAATAATAAAATAAAAAATTTAAAAAATATGTTAAAAAAGAAATATGGTCAGTAACTTCACATAAAGTTATGAGGCAATTTCGAATCATAGTGTAGTTTGGCAAGAGTGTAAACCAATATCTGGTCCTGATTTCATCAGTGATCTCCTTTATGACTTTGGGCAAATATGCTTTATGACCTGTTTATTCTAACTAGTCATATGCCCTAAAGCCTTTTGGAAATGACTTGAGATTTATGAAGGATATGGTGAAAACTGTGATGGTCTGGTTAAGTGTTTTTAAATTGACTTGACTGGATTCCATAAAATATAATTATATGGACAAAACCTGGCAATATATTTAGATAATAGCAGTGATCTGGTTGTTAAGACCATGAACACTCCACTGAGAGGCATTTATAGTTATAAAGCTATGTAATAATTCTTTGTAATTTATCATTTTAGTTCACAAATGAAAGCTGCTTATCTTATAGTTAAAAAGAAGGCAGAGAAAGAGACAGATAAACATAGTTTTGTTTTAGGCAAAATAGCCAAAATGAAAAGAACTAAGTTAGACTCAATAAGAACAAGGTGGCAGAGAGCCTTTGAATACATGAGAAGCACCTTGTAGTTAAAAAAGCATAAGGTATTTTGATGAACTAACTCCTTTTCTGTCTTGGCTGCCGCCATGGCACCTATAAAAAAAACGTGGTGAAGGGGGTTAAAAAAAAAGAAGCAGGTTCTGAAGTTCATCCTTGACTGTACCATCCAGTAGAAGATGGACTCGTGGATGTTGCTAGTTTTGAGCAGTTTCTTCATGAATCAAAGTGAATGGGAAAGCTGGTGATCCTGGTGGAGTTTTAACCATTGAAAGAAGCAAGAGTAAGGTAACCTCCAAGGTGCCTTTTTCCCAAAGGTATTTGAACTGTCTAAAACAAAAATTACTTGAAGATTCTGGGAACAAAAGATGAAGCACCTCTGGACTGGGCCCCTGGGAAGTGCAGATGTCCAGGGAGACAGAGGATGGCATGCTGAGGAGCCCACAAGGATGATCCTGTACCCTGTACATTTCCCCAAATAAAATCTTTTAAACCCCCCCCCAAAAAAAAAATACTTGAAGAAGAATAATCTATGTGATTAGTTGCTCTTGGTTGCTAACAGCAAAGAAAGCTAGGAATTACATCACTTCCAGATTAACCAGAGGGAAGAAGATGAAGATGAAAACTCATTCTTCTTGAATATTTTGTATAAGCCCTTAAATAAAACATGGGAACAACAATCAAAAAAAAGGCATGGGAAAGTATATTTTAAATCCTCATTTCCTTTTGGGACCAGATACCTTTCAGAAAAGGCGCTTAAAGCCTTTGTCATCCTTATTTACCTTTTGTGCTGGTAATTTGAAATAGAGAAGGATCACCTTGGGGTTGGGGTGGATATAAACAGAAAGGCATTTGCTCTAACCCTGCGTGTCTCTCCTATAAGCCACCTGAGGTCTGTGAGCCACGCTGCCTTTGCAACCGAAAGCTAGACCACATCCTGGAGAGAGAATGGCCACTTCCTGGGGCGCAGTCTTCTTCACGCTGCTGGTGTCCTGTGTTTGCGGCACTGTCTTCCACAGAGACCAGCTGACTTGGTTTGAGGGCGTCTTCCTGTCATCCATGTGCCCCATCAACGTTAGTGCCAGCACCTTATATGGAATTATGTTTGATGCAGGGAGCACTGGAACTCGGATTCATGTTTATACCTTTGTGCAGAAAATACCAGGTGAGTGCACCTGCTGTCTTCAGCAGAGTCTGTAAATCCACACTTCAGCATTTCTTCCCAGAAACAAATGCGCTCGGAGTATGATGTGAATTACAGAATGTTATGCCTGGTGACTGACTGTCTTCAGAGAATCCTTTGTACTGTTGGTGACTGTCATTTGACTTCAGTGGGAAATTAAGAACCATCTGGGCTGCCTTCCAGAACCCTTAGGTCCAGTGATTGTAATGGGAATGTCTACTCTAAACGGTTTACTGTCTGTCTGTTGAGAATGTTGAATCCCAGGCTCAAACCTTGAGAGCAGATTTAAGAGGATCACCTGAGACTTGTACCATCCTTAGAGAAGGGTTTGAGGTTCAATTCACTTTTTCTTAGTCTTCATTGTTTTCCCCTCTGGCATTGTGTAGAGCTGGAGGGAAGGAGTAGAGCTAGATGTCCAGCAGAAACATGGCAGAGGGTCCCTTGGCAGTTGCCAGAAGCCCTGTATTCCCCTCCTATACGCTTCTGAGACCCTCCTCACAGATCAACTAGCTTGAAATTTCTTAGCAGGGAGAATAGTAGGCTAATCCAGTGAAATTGCTCAATATAAAAAACTTCCTAGTTTTTAGTAATCATCCCTTCTTCTTCTACTTTGTGTTTTTATAGGACAGCCTCCAATTCTGGAAGGGGAAATTTTTGAATCTGTGAAGCCAGGACTTTCTGCTTTTGTAGATCAACCTAAGCAAGTGAGTTTTTTTATGATTAAACCTTTAGCTTATCCGCATTTTGAGAATCACACTCTATCACTGCTATTAAATATCTCATGCTGTTCCTGATATTGCAGTCTTGCAGGAGATCACCTTTCTGTACTCATCTAATCCCCTAAATAACAGTAATTCTATACACCAGACTCACTGGGACTTGGGTGAAAGGAGGCCGGAAAATAGAATGTGGTTATGCAGCATTATTGTTGTGTTCTGACTCCCTCTGTATTTTGTGTTTAAGAATTCAAGTTGAAGCCATCAACTACATTGATTAATACAGATGTGGAAGGTAAACATCAAGTTCTGTAGAATGTGAGTTTTAAGTATGGCGAATGGGAGGACGTAGCTCAATGAACTTCATTTTAGTGTGCCTTGATACAGGTCCAGAATGTTGCCTATGTTTTGGAAACAAGTCAGGAACCCAGGAAGAGAAAAGATTTTGGTAGAAGAGGATGAATGCAGAGTTGTATGGTGACTTAATTCACATTTGAGTACTCACAACATATGGCACTCACTGTGTTAGAGACCACAGTGACATAAAGTAAAGGCAGAAAGGTGAACTTTATCACAAGCATAATCATTAACTAAAAGAAAACCTGATGTTAAAAATAGCTTGAGCTTTCAGCAGTTCTGAAGTGTGGATGATCCTGGCCAGACTATGATCGTCGAATCTGGTTTTCCCCACCTCTTTGGCTCTTCCCCTGAAAGCTTTGAATAAAACTGATTTTTTAAAAAAAATAAAACAAACAGCTTCAGCTTGAAAAACTGGGTTCATTTTCTCAGTTCACTGTTATGTAATGGCATCAAATGATTATTAGTTTTCTAATGCTCCTATAACAGCAATACCACAAGTGGGTAACATTAACAAACAAATTTGTTTTCTCAAAGTTTAAGAGACTAGAATTCAGAATTAAGGACACCAGCTCTCAGAAGGCTTTTTCTCCGTTGACTCTGTGTGCACGTCCTGTTCTCTTCTGCTTCTTTGTTTGATGGAAATCTTCATAACCCACCTTCCCTTCTGCTCACTTGTTTGTTTTTTTCTATTTAAAAAAAATACTGATTCAAGATACACTGTTCACTCATCATTTCGCATTAATACAACAAAGACAGCCCCATTCCCCAAAGAGCTTATAACCATGAGCATGAGGGTAAGAATTTAGAAGACATATTTTGGGGGGATATCATTAAATCCCTAACAGATGTTAAATGGGCTAGAAAACCAGACATTAAAAGCAGCTATATTGTTTGAAAGTGATTTGACATCTAAAGAAAGAGGATTGTGTTGCAGTTGCTAATAATAATGATAATGGTAACTAAGGGTCTGCACGTTGTCAGATGTTGCCATAGAAGATAGTGAATTTAAAATGGGAACTGTATGCATGTTTCTTTTAAAGTAAATACTATGTGCCATGTGTAAGTAATGATGATACAAAGTGAGTCTGTGTTCTGTCTTTATGAAGGACATAGAAAGAACAGCCTGTTAACAGCTACAACTAGCATTTGTGTGCCAGCCCCACACACTGCCTCCCTTAATGCTTACCCCATTTTTTTAGTGAGATAAGGGGTAGCTCAGTTTTACAACTGAGGAAAATGAGCCCCAGAAGGCCAAGTGACACAGAAAGCCACAGGGCTAGCAAGTAAGTCTTCAGATTCTGAACTCTGTCCTTCCTTCTCTGTATCCAATTTTCAAGCCTAAAGCTAGGACCGTTTTTGTTGTGACTTCATCAGAATGAAATGAATTTTGTTGAGAATTCAGAATGAATTTTGTTATTTCTCTGTTTTCTACTCCTGCCCAGCAGAGAGGCTGGGGCTCATAAATCGCTCAGCTCCTGTTATGATCCATCCTTATTCCTGTTGATCTAGACATATTGAGGGAATAGAGCAGTGCCACTAAGTGTTCTCGTCATTGAATGAGTGGGCTGTTTCTTTTGAAGGGTGCTGAGACTGTTCAAGGACTGTTAGACTTGGCAAAAGACTCAATCCCCCGAAGTCACTGGAAAAGGACCCCTGTAGTCCTGAAGGCAACAGCAGGACTCCGCTTACTACCAGAACACAAAGCTGAGACTCTGCTCTTTGAGGTAATTTTTTTTCTTTTTAATTGAGTGAAAATTTACAAGTCATATTGGGTTTTTATTTGATCATTCATATGCATTGAGTTTTATAACATTAAGTGCAACTAATTAATATAATTATATGATATATAATATATGATAAAGCCCTTAGTGAATATTGCCTTTCCCTTCACCTAATTTATCTATTTGTTGATTTTTATGCTCCTCTTCCTCCTTTCTTATCTTTGGTTTGGAACTTGTTAGAAAATTGGGTCTAGAAATACCATTTGATCCAGTAATCCCACTGTTGTTATGTACTGTTGAGTTGGAACCAACCCAGAGCTGATTCTTCAGCAGGTTTTCAGAGTCTGTTAATCACATGGAAGTAGATTGCCCACCATTTTCCCATGGAGCAGCTAGTGAATTTGAACCATGTGCCTTTGGATTGGTAGTGCAACTCCTTACCACTGAACCACCAAACCTCCCTCACCATCCCACTTGTTATGTTGTTAAGTACCATCAAGTCAGAACCAACACATAGCTGACCCTCCAGCAGATTTTCAGAAGCAGTAAATCACACAGGAGGAGATTGCCCACTCTTCTCCCACAGAGAAGCTGGTGAATTTGAACTGTGTGCCTTCAGGATTGCAGTGCAGTTTCTTACCACTAGGCCACCAGAGCTCCCTAGCAATCCCACTTACAGGTATACATCCCAAAGAAATAAGAGCTGTCACACAAACAGATGTATGTATACTCATGTCATTGCAGCATTATTTATAACAGGAAAGAGATGGGAATAATCCAAGTGCCCCTCTGTGAACAAATGTCTAAAGAACATGATACATTCCAGAAATGGTGTACTGTGCAACAAGAAAGAATTCATGAAACACTGAATCATATGGGCACATCCAGCGGACATTATGCTAAGTGAAATAAGTTAGTCATAAAAGAAGTATTATGGTATATTTAAAAAGAGCAAGGGCCATGTGGGGACAGCCATCTCTGACCTTTATCAACTTCACAGAGGGAAATTGTCCCAGTCCACAGCATCAGTAACACAAAACCAATTCCCATGAGGTTAAACATGTCCCCCACACTCCCATGCCTCTTTCTGCTCATCTCAGTTGCAATCTTACTACTTTGCTGGGTCCAGAATCCATTGTAATAGCTCACAGAACCATATTGGGGAAGCCAAAGATTATAATCCAGATTAATAACAGCCTTCAGCCTTTAAGTGTTCTGTAGTTTTCAGTTCTGCCAATATTGGCTCTCCTCCTCCCCTGAGGTCTCATCTCATGTCATATCTACAGTTTGGCCCTGGCTTCTCTTTTCATAGTGGTGAGATTTCTTCACTGGTGGTGGCTGGTGGTGACGAGAGGTCTCAATTCTCTGCATTGGCAGGAAAGATCTATCTCTGCAGCTAGAGATCTTCAGTTTATTGGTGAGACTAGCCATCCCCCCTCCCCCCGCCTTGTAGATTGTTGAGACTGGCCAGTCCCATTATGAATAAGCCAGCATGCCCAATTTAATAGTCCCACCCATCCACATGAGTCAGTCATCCACATTCAAGTAATGCTAGAAAAGCCATATGGAAAGACGAAGTCCACAGCATAAGACCACGATTGTAAAAAGCTAAGGAAATGCTTTCACACAGAACCATTCTTTGAGGTAATTTTGAAATCTTTTTCTTGGTTAGTTCTCTCTTTTCTTTATGAATACTTTTTGATAAGGTTTTTAGTGACACAGTCACTGTAATGATGGGTTTGAGCATATCAGAAGATGTCACACAATAGGGCAAGATTCAGATCTGTTGTTCAGTGCATCACTATTAGTCAGTCAGCTAGATGACACCTTACAGCAACAACAGCAGTTCTTTGATCTGGAACTGCTACCCTCACTGCTGTAGCATTATGGTGACTGTGCGTTCTCACTACCTTCCACTTTTAATATTCTCAAATTTAGAGAGTTATTTTTCCTAAATGTTTAAATTCTTTCTATCTGTGATATCCTTAATTCTCTTAACATGTCAAGGCAGGATCATAGACTTGTTTTCAGGTAGTTTCATTAAGTTATAGTACATACACTAAAATGAGTCATGCCTCACCCCTGAAACCAAGTAACCACTGATTTACTTTCTGTCACCAAGGATTAATTGTGTTTGCTTTTGTGCGGTGCTGTCAAGTTGAGTACAACTCATAGCAATTCTGTGAACAACAAATCTGAACTCCGTCCTAGCCTATGCCTTCCTCACACTTCCTGACACATTAGAGCCCATTATGACAGTCACCACGTCAATCCACCTGGTTAAGGGTCTTCTTTTCCTTCACCAACCCTCTGCCTTTATGAGCATCATGTCCCTCTCCAACGAAGAGCCCCTCCTAGTAACATGCCCAAAGTATGTGAGGTGAAACTTTATCATCTTTGCCTCCAACAAGCACACTGACTGCACCCTCTCCAAGACAGACATGTTTGTTCTTTTGGCCATCTATAGGATGTTCAGTACTCTTCTCCAACACCACATCTCAAACACATAAATTCTTTGGTCATCCTTCATTGCAGCTTCCACTTCCTCATTACCGTTGGTTCCTGCTCATATGGTACTTACTGAAATTTTTCCAGTGAAAGTCAGTTCTTTTTGGTACAGTTACTGGTACTAGATGGGAAATTCTGCGACGGGAAAGTCTGCCGTTAGGGACCTCTCCAGGCTACTGAAGAGCGATGGTGTCACTCTGGAAACTAAGGTGCATCTGATACAGGCTATGGTCTTTGCAGTCACTTATTATGCATCAGAGAGTTGGTCAGTGACTAGGGAGGATAGAAGGAGAATTGATGCCTTTGAGCTGTGGTGCTGGAGAAGAGTATTGAATATACCATGGACTGCCAAGAAAACAAACAGATTCGTCCTAGAGAGGTTTAAACCAGGCTGCTCCTTGAAGTCAAGGATTCTGGGGCTTCGTCTGACACACTTTGGACATGTTGTAAGGAGGGACAAGTCCTTGGAGAGGGACGTCATGCTTGGGAGGGGGGACGGCGTAGGAGGGGAAGACCCTCTATGAGGTGGATTGATTCAGTGGCTGGGGTAATCGGGATGGGTGTATCAGAAGCAGTGCAATTGGCACAGGGTAGAGCAGGGTTTAGGGCTGTTATATATAGGGTCGCTATGAGTCGCAAGCAACTCGACAGCACATAACAACAACAACAATAACAGTGATTGTGTTTTCCCTTCATCTTCTTTTGTTGCTTTCTGGGTCATTCAATATATTGCCCATAGTATCTTGAGGCTCGAGACTTTTTTTCACTTCTCTCAACTTGGGAAATGGCAGAGCGAGTTCTTCCCTTTTTATTCTCCAGTTCCAGTTCTTTGCACATTCTAATGCTTTGCTCTGTCTTCTCGGGCTGCCCTGTGAAATCTTCTGTTCAGCTCCTGTACTTCAGCATGTTTTCTCTGTTTTGATTTCTTGATGGTCTAGTACAATTTTCAGACATCCATTTCCGTTTTTTCTTTCTTCTCTGTCTTTGTCTCTGTTTTTGCTCTGCTCTCTTCATGGATGATATCCTTGGTATCTTCCACAACTCATCAGATTTTCATTCACTGGTGTTTAGTGCTTCAGGCTTATTTTTATGATGATTTTGGAATTCAGTTTTCGAAATGAGATTTTAGAAATGAGGCTGGATATAGATTGGTCAAATTTTGTATTATCAGTCATTTATTCATTGCACTTCCCTTTTAAAAAAAGACACAGTTACTTTACATGTGGATCTCACTTGATGGGCTGCATAGGAATCAGATTGACTATATCTGTGGACAGAATCATTGTAGAAGCTCAGTACTGGCAGTCAAAACGAGGCCAGGAGTGGACTATGGATCAGACCATCAGTTACTCAGGTGCAAATTGAAATTAAAGTTGAGGAAAATTTTAAAAAAATCCATGAGAACCAAAATATGATCTTAAATCTAGTCTATCTGAATTTCAAAATCATCTTAAGAATAGGTTTGAAGCATTGCACACCAATGCTTGTTCTAAACGTTTCATATAAAGGGATCTTAACACTTTGTTTTTGTGTGTATCTGGATTTTGTCTCCTAGCCTCATGTTTTTGCAGTAATCATGGATTTTTAAGATTTGAAAGATTTTTTATGTCATCTATTTAACTCTTCTTATTCAGATAGAAAATTTAACTATAGAAAGTATTCAAAATTTTAACTTAATATTTTAAATTCTACTGTAATATTAAATAAAATTACTTTCTAATATAAAATTAATGATATTCAAATTATATATTATTGTTGTTATTATGTGCCGTGAAGTCACTTGCAACTCATAGTGACCCTGTGTACAACAGCTCTGAACCCTACTCTATCTTGAACTAATCTTACTGTCTCTGACAGAACTATCCCCATTACTCCAGTCACTGAATCAATCCATCACCTCCAGGGTCTTCCTCTCTTGTGCTGTCCCTTCACCCTCCCAAGCATGATGTCCCTCCTTGCAACATGTCCAAAGTATGTTAAATGTATCTTCAGAATCCTTGCCTCGAAGGAGAAATCTGGCTTCACCTTCTCCATAACAAACATTTTGTTCTTCTAATAGTCCATGGTATAGTCAGCACTCCTCTCCAGCACCACAGCTCGAAGGCCTCAACTCTCCTTCTGTCATCCCTAGTCATTGTCCATCTTTCTGATGCATAACAAGCAATGGCGAAGACCCTGGCCTGGATCAGGCACACCTTAGTCTCTAGACTGAGGTTATTCCCCTTCAATACTCTGGAGAGGTCCCTGACAGCAGGCTTTCCCAATGTAATTCAAATAATTTTGTGAATTCGTTGAATAGCATATTATGAGAAATATTTTTAGGCAGAATCCCATTATAGAAAAATAATCTCTCTGAAAAGGCCTTGCTATTATTACAAATGTGCTGATTTACTCTTTTGATTATTAACATAAAGCCCTTGAGTGCCTTGTCTAAGACAAGTCGCCCAGCAGGTTTGCATGAGAACCATATTACTAAAGCATTATAGGAGCTGTCAGGTTTTGTTGTAACTAGTTCATGTATTTTTTTAATAAATTCTTTATTTTATGCTGGTTTATGTACAAAGTTCATATAAATGTTTTTCTATTCTTAATTACTATTACTCTCAAATATTTAGAGCTCTTTTCCCTAAAAAGTTTAAAGTACTTTCTATCCATAGTGCGCTTGGTTATCTTGTCTCATTCACTCATTCAGCATATGAGGACATGCTCTGTACTATGCATAGGTGTAGGTACAGGGGTGTCGATGCAAAAGAGACTATAAGTCTCTGTCCTCATGGAGTCAACTACATTATAGGCTGAGAGAAGCAGACAGTAAATTAGTAAGTATATAGTATGTCAGATATAGTAGATGCTGACGGAGAAAATAGAATAAGGCTGTTAACAGTGCTGGTGGTGGTATCAGGAGATGCTATTTTAAATATGGTTTGGAAGGACCTCCTTGATAAAATGTTGCATTTGACGAGAGATTGGAAGATAATGAAGGAAGCAAGCTGTACATGACATTTTTGGGAAGACTATTCCAAGCTAAAGAAATACCTGTTACAAGGCCTTGAAGCAGGAATGTGTTTCATTCACATGTTGATTAAGTTGTCAGGTTAACAGACGGTCCAAAGGTCAGTGGTTCTTACCTGCTAGCTGCTGTGCCAGAAGTAAGACTTGGAACTTTGCTCCCATAAAGGTTACAACCTAGGAAATCAGATGTTGTTTTTAGGTACCCCCAAGTTGGTTACCACTCATTATGACTCAATGAGTAACAGCTCTGAGCCTTTCCCTGTTGTGAACCAGTTTCATGATCTCCAGTAGGCTCAAACACATTGTTATAGTCACTGAATCGTTCTGTCTTGTTGAGATTCTTCTCTTCCTCTGACCCTCCACCTTTCCCAGCATGACATCTTTCTCCAAGAACTGGCAGTCCTGAAACGTGCCCGCAGTAGAGGAGATGAAGTTTCACCATCCTTGCCTCTGAGGAGCACCCTGGTCACACTTCCTCAAGACAGACTTGCTGGTTTGTTCTTCAGCTAGTCCATGGACTATTCAGTGCTCTTCTGCAATACCACAATTCAAAGGCATTGCATTGATTCTTCTGTTAATCCTTATTCACTGTCCAACTCTCAGATGCATGACACGAAATTGAAAACTACCTTGGCTTAGATCAGGTGTATCTGAATATTTAAACTGACATCATTGCTCTTTAATACTTTGGAGAGGTCCTTGACAGCAGAATGCAACATTGACTTCTTTTTTTTTTTTTTTTATAATTATATTTTATTAATTTTCATAAACATTTACAGAGATTTTGGGCTTCCACTCATTCATTGTTGCACTATTCTCTCTACCCTCCTCCCAGTTTGTTCTTGTCCAAATGCCACAGTGCTTGTCAAAGCCAGTTCTGATTAATCTTCTTTGTCAGTGTATCCTTTGCCATTCCCTATCACTCCTCCCTGAGAGAGACTTCACCCTGAGTCATAAGGAAAAGGGGACGGCGTATTCTCTTAGCTACTTCCTGCTGAAAAGGGACGCTGTGGGTTTCAGGGTGAAGATCTTCTCTCACTACTCTAAAGGGCCCCTTATTATGGAGATTGATTTTGGAATTCAGATGCACTCTTATTGATTGTGCTTGGCTGTACATGTACATATCCTTCAAGATGTATCATGGGGGTGTTGCAACCTAGAAGACACAAATTTGACTAACAAGTTATAAGTACATGAGTCCAAAAATTATGGAAAAGTAAAAGAAAAGATTCTTTCATTGTTTTACAAACCCTCCCCCAGGTCCCCTCCACCATGCAGCCCTCGCTCTAGTCTCCTGTGATGACAGAAACACCCAGTTACATCTCTCTTTTAAACGGTTCTCTCCCTCCTCTGTTTCAGTGCAGTATACATTATTGAACCCATCTTACTCAGTCTCTCCCCAACCCCAAGGACAGTCCCATTCTACAACAGTGGCATCATGTAATATTTGTCCTTTTGTGACTGGGATATTTCACTCAGCATAATGTTCTCCAGAGTCAACCATTTTGAATAATATTGCATGAGTTCCTTGTTTTTTAATGCAGCATAGTATTCCATTGTGCGAATATACCACAGCTTCTCTAGCCATTCGTTTGTTGATGGGCACTTAGGTTGTTTCCAACTCCTTGCTATTGTGAACAAAGCTGCAATGAACATGGGTGTGCATAACATTGACTTCTTGACTGCTGCTACCATAGTTGTTAATTGTGAATCCAAAAAGTAAGATAGATCAGTTCTACTCTGTCCCTTAGCAAGTCAGTGTGACTTCAAACAACAATATCCAGAGTAATAGTGCATCTGTAACAAATGAATAATAGGAGAGAAGTAGACGATGAGGTCAGAGAGGTGAGGAGGGCAGTGTATGTCATATAGAATGTCCATTTATTTTAAGAATGAAAACGTTTTTTTAGTTGAGGAGAAAGATGAGCTGACGTCTGTTTCAGTACTGTCATTCTGTCTGTTGTGAAGGTGTCATTCCTCTTGGTTTGCATACTTGTCTTCTCCTAAAAGCCATTTTATAGATAATTAGCTTTTTCTTCTTGAAACAGGGTCCATGCTTCATCATATAATATTTCTGTCCCATCAGAAATGAGAACAACCAAAAGACTATAGAGTTCTTCCTATTTCTGTTTGGAGAATCCTCCAACTCCTGTGATAATCATATAGAAATGAGATTTGACACTGTTACCATTTCCTCTGTTAGTGGAGCATCAAGAGCTTCTGTCTTTATCCCCATCTCCTAAAATGGAGTTCCCGAAGTCTATATCTTGAGTCTAGACCCTTGACACCCACCTGTAGACCAGAGTCTGACAGGGCTACAGCCTAGTGCATCACCCCTCCGCCAAGGAGGCACAGACCTGCAGAGTGTGCACAGAAAGGCAAAAGGACCTTTTCCTGCAGAGTGCAGTCAAAAGTGCCATCCACGTCCATCTGCTCACCTAAGCGGTGGAGTGCCGAAGGGTTTTCTCATCTTCTAGTGCATGTCCAGCTAGAATTAATCAGGTGCTTCTTGTTGTTTAATTGTGAGTCCTGATTTGATCTAAATGTATAGCCTTCTAGTTTTCCTATAAATCCACATGGTTTGGTTTAGATTTTTGTTAAAGTCATAGTAATTTTGTATTTTGTAAGAAATTATTAATGACTTGCATAGTTCCTTCTCCATTTACTTTGGGAAAAGAGAACGTGATCTGGGAACTTAGTGGGAAAAAGCTACACTGCAACCCTAAAGGCATACAGTTGGAATCGGCCAGCTGCTTTGTGGGAGAATGAAGGGCAGTTTCCTCCCTTGTGATTTACTGCCTCTGGAAACCCGTTGGAGGGGCAGCTTTGGGGCAGTTCTGACCTGACACACTACAGAGGTAAAAAGAATGGCTTTCTAAGCCTTGTTCTAATGGGGGGAGGAGGGAATAGGCAGAAGCCTGGGTCACTGTGGGTCAGAATCTACTTAATAAGATTCAATAAGTAAGATTTAAAGGACTCAGACAACATGTGGAAATCTGCCTTCCTGGCTTAGGGAAGACAGGTATTTTTCCTCTCCCTTCTTTGTTTCCAGGTAAGAGAAGTCTTCAAGAAGTCACCTTTCCTGGTACCCGATGACAGTGTTAGCATCATGGATGGATCCTATGAAGGTGGGAGAGGAGTTGATGTGTATTCTTGGGGCAGAAGGGCAAAGTCAGTGAAAGACCTGGTTATAAAACTGGGAGTAAGGATGGCGTGCTGAAGAAAAGGAGCTCAGAAAGAAGCCACAAACAAGTAGGAGGGATGGAAGAGCAGGAGGTGGAAGGACAGGGGAGAAGTTCATGGTCTAGACACAAAACCGAAAGGGAGAGGAAACAGATGGGGCCAGGGAAGGGAACGTGCTCTGAGATGTAATCCTTGTCTTTTTCCTTTTTATAGGCATATTAGCTTGGGTAACTGTGAATTTTCTGACAGGTAAATACATTCTCAAGTCTATCATAAATTTTTTACTGGGTTTCACACATTGTCAGAAGAGCAAAAATATTCTTTATTTCTTGCCTGTATTGTTTTGTTGTTTGGTTTGTTGGTTTTTGTTTTGTTTTCATTTTTTTTTAAAAAAAAAAAAAAAGAAAAGATGGGAAGCTCCTATCTGCAACGTGCTTTCAAGCCCTCAGCTGCAGCAAGTCTTTCTGGTTGACATTCACCTGCAGCCATTTGGGGAGGGGAGCAGGGGGATATTTCTGGGATACCTCTAGTGTGCTACACAAGTAGTGGAGAAGTGGCAGACTTCAGAAAAGTGATTCGGAGCAAACAGCCATAGTTCAGTTAAAGTATTGTGCTGTCCAAGATGCAGCGCATGCTCAGAGCAGCTCTTGTTCACAGGTCAGCTGCATGGCCGCCGCCAGGAGACTGTGGGCACCCTGGACCTCGGGGGGGCCTCTACACAAATCACTTTTCTGCCACAGTTAGAGGTGAGTCTTTTACATGAAGGTGTGGTTAGCATGTAGATATTTTGGTGCCATGAAGGAGGCACCACATTTTTAGACAGAATAGGCTGAGAAGAATCAGTTAATGACTAGGTGAGCTATATTTATAGTCTAGGCCCTCACACTGTTCAGCATCCCTTTGACCCCTCAAAGGGATGTTGTGAGATTAACAACTTAAGCTACTACAGGAAAACCAGGGTTCTCCCACCAGGAAAGTAAGGTTAGTTTAAGGGCATGTGGAAGAGCACATGGTTAGGAGGGAAAGGTAGGGTTTTCTAAGAGAAAAAGATTGTGCAAATTATGGCACACACAACTGGCCACTAAAATGACCTCTAACTGGTTAGCTGCTTTGTCTTCTTTCAAGAAGGTTACGCAGGGGTCACTCGCATGACACCTGACAGCTCTTCCAAAAGTTAAAGGTCATTCAGGGGGAACACCCTGGCATGCCATGTTGCTTCTGTCGGGTGTGGTCCTGGACCTTCTGGTGAAGGACGCCTCAGAATGGCTGCAGAAGCCAAGTGCTGGCCTTCCGGAGCTGAGCTGTCTCCGGAAGAGAGGCTTTGATTTAGTGCAGCATGTAAAGAGGAAAATAGAAAAGTGACGCAGAGCAAACCCAGCAGTAATCCAGCTAAAGTGTTTGTTGCTGTTCCCTGCGCGGCTCATCTGTGACACAAGGTCAGATAGTCTTATCTGTTATGTAATCGAAAAGGAAATGACTATCACATAAAGAGGCTCAGGAAGAATTTCAACTTGCTAGGGAGATCTTCCTCAAAACTGTCCTCCTTCAGTTTGGTGTTTCCTCAAGTAAGCTGAACATGAAATTCCATATGACCCAGCTAGCAATTCCACTGCTTAGAATATACCCCAGGAAAATGAGAACTGAGGTACAGAGACTTGTACACCAGTTTTCATCACAGTGTTAGTCACCATTGCAAGAATATGCAAACAGCCCAAATGTTGAGCCACAATCGAATGGTTTGAGAAATTATTGAATATCATTGCAGGAGCAATGATTTTATAAATACTACCTAACTTGGGAGGGACTGGAGAACATTATGCTAAGTGATCTAACTCAGTCCCATAAGGACAAATACTGTATAAGACCATTATTGTAGAATGAGTATGAGGAAGCAAGGGGGCAGAGAGTGGAAGCAGAGGGGTGAGGATGGGCAGGTGTGGGGGTGGGATGGGAGGATTAATCATGGGGTTGCACACAATTTGATGGGTAGAGGGGTAAGGGAAATGGAAGGATCTGGTATGAAAAACAATGTATTTGAATTTTGTACATGAACTAGTATTTTTTAAAAAAAACAACTGTCCTAGAATAAAAAAAAAAGAGCACTTCTTCTTTTTAAAACATTATTAAAGAAATGTTAGTTTCCTGTTAATTTCTTGCTTGCACTATCTGCTTCATCTCTATTTTTTAAGAGAGGGGCATGGATGGTGGTACTAACATCTTTAGATAGTTGCAGATACTGAATATCTTTTTCTTTTTTTTTTATATTTGCAGAAAACTCTGGAACAAACCCCTAGGGACTACCTCACTTCCTTTGAGATGTTTAACAGCACTTATAAGCTCTATACACATAGGTGAGGAGGGGGACAAACCCATTGCCATCAAGCCCATTTCTGACTCGCAGCGGGTTTCAGAGGCTGTACGTCTTCACAGGAGGAGGCTGCTCATCTTTCTCCCTTGAGGTGGCTCAGACCACCACCGTTTTGGTTACACCAGTATATAACACACCACGGCTGCAGGCCTCCCCGGGGAAGGGGACAGGGGAGAATAATTCCAGTTTGTGTTGAATGATTCTCCTGACGTTTTTATATCTATCGTGCAATCAGTCAGTCAGCTAGAGCCTAAGGCCTATCAATTTAAGCCAAAGCCACTGTCACCTGGAAGACCCAAAGGGTTCCCCTGGTCTTGGCCTCAGAATGGTGTTATTTGAGTCACATTGTCTCTAGAAGGAGGATACCCTCAGAGGGTTCAGCAGACACTCTATGACAAGTCTCCTGAGCTGGCCTTTAATGGTCAAAATCCAGCCTGGAATTTGATCCCAAGGGGACTGACTGAGGAAATAATGAGAGCTTTTCTATGGCTTGTTCTCTGATTGGGATCCAAGTAATTGTCAGTCTCTTCGGGCCTTTTAAGTTATAGCTGTGGGAGTTCTTATCACACAGCCTTGAACCAAACTATACAGAAACTACCTTTTGTTGACCACATAAGATGAAGTAAGACACGGAAGTAGAACAAAGTGTTCTGAAGCGACAGAGCAACCTATTGCTACATGTTACTTAGGAAAGAGGGGGCCTTGGCCTTGGCCTGGAAACCTTCAGAGCAGCGTGAAACTTGTAAATTTGTATTTTACAGTTACTTGGGATTTGGATTGAAAGCTGCAAGATTAGCCACCCTGGGAGCCCTGGAGACAGAAGGTTTGTCTGGGACCTATGCTGGGTTGGGGATATAGAGGCAGGATTATGTTGAACTGGAAAGCATGTGATGTATAAAGGACCAGATAGTAGATTCCTGTTCTGATTTGTAAATTCTGGTGCTTCAATGGGTGTTATTAGCTGGTATTATAATGAAGTGTGCTGTGTAAGGGGAAGAGCTTATGATGAAAAATGTCAGTAGATTTCAGGCTCCAGGTGAAGGAACAGGCAGGAGCATAATCAAGGCCTTGGCTTCATGTGGGTGGAGTAGGAAACAGGGTCTGGTCCAGTGCAAGGCAGAACGGCTGAACAACTCAGTGATCAACTCATAGTTGGTAGACAGGTTAAGAGCTCAATTTTGGAGATCAAGAAGAACAGTTCGATTCCAGTTTTGTAACTTGAGGCAAGTTTTCTTTTCTGTGCCACTCTCATCTCTTTAAATGATATTTTGTATTTAATGCAGTAGATCTGTTTCCTGGCTTGTGTTAGTGTTGTTGTTAGGTGTCATCAGTGCTGGTATCCTAGAACACATGCCTGTCTGATTAAAAAGACCCAGATCAGTCCGTTTTACCTCACTCGAGCCTCGCATGTTGATCTGTATCGTGCCATTTCGATTTTTACAACGTCTAGCTTTCCTAGCTTCATTCTTTGTACATTCTGTATTCCAATTGAAATGGATGTTTGCAGCTGCTGCTTCTCCTTTTGACTCGTGCCACGTCCACAGGTCAGAGTCCCACGAGCTTGCCTCCATCTCCGTCAGTGAGGTCAGCTGTACTGTGAGGAGGCAGCTCGTCCCTGCTTGTATTTTGAGTGACTGCAGCCTGAGGGGCTCGTCCCCCAGCAGAGAGCCTGAGACAGGTTCCTGCTGCTCTCCATCAGGGTTTCACGAGCCAGTGTTTTCAGAAGCGGTTCACCAGGTCCTGTCTTAGTCCAGCAGTTGCACTGAAACCTGTTCACCCTGGTGACCTTACTCGAACATGAAATGCCGGTGCATGCCTTCCAGTAACAGAGCCACACACAAGCCTGCACAGTCTGACGAGCTGACAGACAGCTTTCATAGGAAGGTGTTATTGTCATGATTCCATGGTCAGGTTCACCGTCTTGATGATTTCAGAGTTTGTATAGCATCTTGAGATGGATTTCATTTAAGATTCATAAAAACAGTGAGGAAGGTAGCACAGATTTTTCCAGTTTTTGGTGCTGTCTTTTCTTTTTTTGAAAGAAAGAAATTTATTTCTGTGTGGGCTTTAGATTTTTTTTCTGAGAAGGTAATGAAAACTGCTCCCTTCTGCCAAATAAACATGTGCTCAAAATTTGCCCATAATGTTGAGGGTTCACTAATCCCACAAAGCCCATTTGTGAGCCCTGAACTAGGAAATTTTTGTCACCTGATGTAGTTGTGGATCCAGTTCCCTAGAATCTCAAGGCTGCACCATCCTTGCGATTCCTTTGAACATGTGATTTCTTGCTTGTCCTCACTCGTTCACTTGTCTCTTCGTGCCCTGGTTTCTTCCAGGGATTGAGGGACAGACCTTCCGAAGTGCCTGTCTGCCACCATGGTTGGAAGCCGAGTGGATCTTCGGGGGTGTGAAATACCAGTATGGTGGCAACCAGGAAGGCAAGTGATTTATTCCCCCTAATGGTTAAAATTACTTTGACAGTTGAAGTTCTGCAAGTTTTCCAGAACTCAGTAAGAACCTGTCATGTTCCAGGACTCATTAAAAAAAAGATGTTCGTGTACTTCCAAAGAGTAGTGTGAAGTGACTGTGAACGAGGCAGCTGTCACTCTTTCCTTGACCACATACCATAGGTCTGGTAGAGGCCTTGTTCGTTGAAGGCCTTATGAGCAGAGTGAAATGCCTTTCAGGTTAACTTTTTGTTTAGCTATTTAAATCATAGTAAAACTTGAAACTGAGATGGAAATAGTATCTTGAGTATAATGAAGGACAGAGACCTTGAAATCAAGGAAGACATTTGATTTCCCATAAAGGAGCCAGGTGAGCCCTCCGGGTGCTTGCTTATAAATGCCGGGAAACACTAAACTAGATGCAGCTGCTCAAGCTCCGTGGTAGCTTTATTTAGTGAATACAGGTTAGGGAAGGAAACTGCCGTCGAGAACGAGGTACCAGAGCAGAAGCCCATTTGTCCTGAGCCCCCACCGCCTCCTGCTTTCCTCGATCTTCCTGTTGGCTCCAGCCGCCTACCTCCAAGAGTGGTCTTTGCCTTCTCATTTTCTCACTTTACCCCTGTGCGCCACCTTTACCCAACAGGGGAGGTGGGCTTTGAGCCCTGCTATGCCGAAGTACGGAAGGTGGTACAAGGAAAGCTTCACCAGCCGGATGAAATCCAGAGAAGCTCCTTCTATGCATTTTCTTACTATTATGATCGGGCTGCTGACACAGACATGATTGGTAAGTTCACTTCAGGTATCACTTCAAAGAGGAGACTGGCCAGAATTGAGGACGGGAGGGGAGAGAGAGAAGAGGTACTGGGAGGGTGACCTACTCTTCTCCAGTGCTGGCTGTTAGCCTGACATGGTCACTCATATAAAAGTGGACTATGATTTAGATTCTTTGGAGCTAGGTCACCTAAATAACTGAAATATAAGAAGGTGACATAAACAACTTAAGAACAACTAATATAAAAAACAAACGAATATATAGAAGTCTTTTAAAAGTAACTTTATTTGGATGTAATTGACATACAAGAAAAGGCACATAATTTAAAGTGTAACCTGCTGAGTTTTGACGTGTACCTGTGAAACCATCACCACATTCAAGGGATAAGTGCAAGCATCACACCCGAGTTTCCTGATGCTCCTGTGTGGTAGCTTTTCCCTTACTTTCTATTAAGAAAAGCTTGTGCATACATTTCCATATCCATTTGTTTAGATGTGGAAATTCATGCACATGATTTCTCATGGTCTGAGATATGAATTACTTTCCTGATGACTAATGTGCCTTTGCTGCTTATGTATGTCCTTTTTTTTTTAATAACAAATATGCTTTCTTTTAAATGCACACTTTGATGAAAGCAAACTAAGGCTCAATTGGCACCAGCCTCAGTAACGTTTTTTTTAAATTAATTAGTAAATTGCATATGAAACCAATTTATCTAAGGTTCTAAGGTTCTGGCCATCATTTCTCTAGGTTGACTACTTTTCTTTCCTTTATCTCTTGAGAATTTCATGGCTGTGACACCATGGTTGGATGTTAGATCTGAGAATTTTTCATATGTCTTGTATATTTTAAGAGGTAGAGGCCAAAGGTAGGGAACTAGTCTGAGCTTTTCACAGGTAAGAGACATAAACAGTGGCATTTGTCCAATCCACATATGACCACAGGGAACAGATTATTTCTCTGTCTTTATGAAGAAACAGGATGAGAGAGGTTGACAGCGGTGGTTGGATGGATGTGGCACCTTGGGTACCTCTCTTATGACTCTGACTTCCAGTTCATCCTAATTTTATAAACTCTGATGACTTGTTCCCCTACCCTGGTGTGGGTAGGAGAGTGAGACAGTCCAGTGCTTTCCATTTCAACCTTTTATGCGTCCCACCAATCTTATTTGCCCAGCTTGTATGCCATTCTCACAGCATGATCACCTCTCCGGTTCGGCCGTGGCTGCTGCTGCTGCCTGAAGCGTGTCCTACATTTTCCTGCCTCTTCTTTCCCGGGGTGGGGAAGGTCTCCTCCCCTCCCCTCCCCTCCCCTCCCCTCCTCCCCTCCTCC
>NW_006399787.1:12083129-12087633 GCF_000299155.1 Elephantulus edwardii
TTGTCCCTTTGTGACTGAGATATTTCAGTCAGCATAATGTCCTCCAGGGTCACCCACTTTGAATAATATTGCATGAGTTCCTTGTTTTTCAGTGCAGCATAGTATTCCATTGTGTGGATATACCACAGCTTCTCTACCCATTTGTTTGTTGATGGGCCCTTAGGCTGCTTCCAACTCTTTGCTACTGTAAACATAAACATAGGTGTGCATAAAGTTTATTTTATATCACAACATGTTGTTGCTGTCAGGTGCTTTCGATTCAGCTATGAATAATAACAACACTATGAACAACAGATGGGAACCTTCCCTTGTCCTGTGCCATCTTTACGATCTCCAACGTGCTTGAGTCTACTGACAGTCACTCTGCCAGTCCATCTTGCTGAGGGGCTCCCGCTCTTACCCTGACCCTCCATCTTTCCCAGTTTTTTTCCGTGGTCTGGCCCCTCCTGACAACATGACCAAATTATGTGAGATAAAGTTCCCCCCATTTTGCCTCTAAAGAGCACCCCGGTTGGACTTCCTCCAAAACAGATTTATTTGTTCTTTCGGCAGTCCTTGGGATGTTGTTGTTGTTGTTGTTGTTGTTATGTGCCCTTGAGTCGCCTGCGACTCATAGCGACCCTATGTACAACAGCCCTAAACTCCGCTCTGTCCTGTGCCAATTGCACTGTCTCTGACACTCCCATCCCAATTATCCCAGTCACTGAATCAGTCCACCTCATAGAGGGCCTTCCTCTCCTGCGCCGTTCCTCCACCCTCCCAAGCATGATGTCCCTCTCTAAGGACCGGTCTCTCCTCACAACATGTCCAAAGTAAGTTAGACGGAGCCTCAGAATCCTTGCCTCCAAGGAGCCACCCGGTTTAACCCTCTCCAGGACAAATCTGTTTGTTTTCCTAGCAGTCCATGGTATTCTCAATACTCTTCTCCAGCACCACAGCTCAAAGTTATCAGTTCTCCTTCTATCCTCCTTGGTCATTGTCCAACTCTCTGATGCATAACAGGTGATTGTGAAGACCATGGCCTGTATCAGACGCACCTTAGTCTCCAGAGAGACACCACTGCTCTTCAGTACTTTGGAGAGGTCCCTAACAGCAGACTTTCCCATGGCAATGCGCCTTTTAATTTCCTGGCTGCTGGTGCCAAGACTGTTGACTATGGAGCCAAGCAAACTAAAGCTGTGTACAATCTCAATCTCTTCACCATCCATCCTGATGCTGCCAATTGGTCCAGTGGTGAGAATCTTTGTCTTCTTGACATTGAGCCTCAATCCATATTGTAGGCTGCAGTCCTTGACACTCTGCAGCAGGCGCTTCAGGTCCTCCTCAGTTTCAGCAAGCAGGGTTGTGTCATCCGCATAACGCAGATTGTTGATAAATCGTCCACCAATCTTGACCCCACATTTCTCCTCATAGAGCCCAGCCTCCCGGATAATCTGTTCTGCATATAGGTTGAAAAGGTATGGAGATAGGATGCATCCCTGGCGTACGCCCTTCCCAATTTTGAACCATGCAGGGTTCCCTTGCTCTCTTCTGACAACTGCCTCCTGGTCCAAGTATAAATTTCGCATTAGAACGATCAAGTGTTCTGGGATTCCCATTCTTCTCAGAGTCAGCCACAGTTTGTTACGATCTACATAGTCAAATGCCTTTGCATAGTCAATGAAACACAGATAGACATTCCTCTGGTATTCCCTGCTTTCAGCCAAGATCCATCTAACATCAGCTACAATATCTCTAGTACCACGACCCCTTCTGAAACCAGCCTGGATCTGGTAGTTCTCTGTTGATGTGCTGTTCCAGTCGTTTTTGGATAATCTTCAGTAAAATCTTGCTTGCATGTGAAATTGTTCTGTAGTTTCCACATTCGGTTGGGCCACCTTTCTTTGGCATAGGAACAAATATGGATAGTCAATATTTTTCTCCAACACCACAATTCAAACGTATTGATTTTTTATATTCCTTATTCACTGTCCAACTTTCAAATGCATAGGAAGCAATTGGGGGAAAAACCATGGCTTGGTAAGATGCATCTTAGTCTTTAAACTGACATCCTTGCTCTTTAGAACTTTGGATACATCCTTGACAGCCAATTTTCTCAATGCAACATTTCTTTGAATTTTTTGACTGTTGGTACCATGAGTGTTGATTTTTGGATCCAAGTAAAATAAAATCATTGAAAACTTCTTTTTGACAAGTCTTTTATCTATCATGATGTTGCCAATGGGGCTAGTGGTGAGGATTTTTGCTTTCTTGATGTTAAAATGTAAGCCATATTGAAGGCTGTACTCTTTAATCTTCTTCAGCAAGTATTTCAAGTCATCTTCACTTTTCAGCAAGCAAGGTTGTGTCATGTACGTGATGCAGGTTATCGATGAGTCTTCCTCCAGTCCTGATGCTACATTTTTCATATAGTCTAGCAGTTTGAATAATTGGCTCCACGTGCTGTTTGAATGGAGAGGGGATACAACCCTGATGCACACCTGTCCTCATTTTAAACTATGCGGGGTTTCCTTGTTCTGCTCAGACAACTTTTGTTTGGTGTTTTTTGGTGGCATTGTTGGTCGTTTTCTTGGTTTTTCTTAGTTTTTATTGACAGTATATGAAGCAGAACACACAGTTTCAACAAAATCTGGGTAGACTGAATTGTGACACTAAGTACACAACTGTAATTTGGTCTCTGTATAGGTTTTTCATGAGCACAATCCTGTTCTTCTCAGTGTTAGCCGTAATTTGTTAATATCCATCCAGTGATTTTGCATAGTCAATAAAAACACAAGCAAACATCTCTCTGGTATTTCTTTTTGCCTTCATCCAAAATCCATCTGATAGAAGCAATGATGTCATAATCTAGTGGAAAGGCTGTTTGATCTTTGTTGTGCATTTCTCTCATTTCATATAAAGCTTTTTGTCCTAAAATCAACTTCACTAAGTCAAGATCAGCAGCTCCTTAACGAGTGTGCTGCTAATCCAGAGGCTGTGTGTCCCCAGCAACCGGAATCCACCAGCTGGTCCTCCGGAAGATGGGCAGCGTCATCCCGTGGCCATTTACGGCCTGAGAGAGCCCGGTGGAAGGCACCTGTGAGCTAGAACCAGCTCAGTGGGCTTTGAGTTTTCTAGTAAAACTGTAACTTCTTTCTTGTCACTCGCCCGCCTTGCCATGGCTGGCCTTTCACGTTAGCCTAAGTCAGTTAGATTAGCCGTGTTTCCTGGGTATAGCTTGGGGTAGAATTCTGTTTTATGTTCAGCCTTAAATTTCAGTTCTTTTTTTTTTAATTATTATTTTTGTGTGTGCGTACCATCAAATCGGATCTGACCGATAAAGGAGGAGATTACCCCTCCTTCTCCAGCAGAGCATGTGGTGGATTCAAACCACACGCCTCTGGGATTGCAGTGCAGCTTCTTGCCGCCACCAGAGCTCCCTAAATTTCAGTTCTTTAATAGCAGTTGTCATCAAGCCACTTCTGAGTCATAGTAGCCCCATGAGAGGGTAGACCTGCCCCAGAGAGTTCCCAGAGCTGTGCGTCTTCATGGAAACAGGCTGCCACATTGTCTCCCAACAGGTGGTTGATAGATCCCAACCACTGACCTTCCACCTGGCCGCCTGAGCATTCAGCCACTCTACTGGGAGATACTTCTTTTAATAGGCAAATGTATGCCATTTACACTTACTGGCAAATACTTGAAATGGGCTTTTTGTTGTTGTTACAGTTATCTTTTTTTATTGCCTTTAAAAAAATTCCATCGTTTTAAAGTATTTTTTCAGTGGTTCATGTTGGTAGACTCTTCTCTTGCTTGTGTGTGTTTTCCTCTTACATGAGAAGTTCTTGATTTTATTTTTAGTTCTAATAGATATTTTTATAGCTATAATTTTATATATATTCTCTTTAAAGCAAATATCTATTGACTCCTCATTAGTAATGAAATTCTTCTATATTGCTATTTCTCACCTCTCTTACCTCACTTCTGTTTTCAAAATGTCGAGTGGTTATTAAGTTTTTATTTGATTTTTTATAATACGTTAGGTTCCCTTTCAGTCCTTTTTAACTCTTTCCATTTCATTTGCCTTACTTTTATTTCCCCATATATCCCTTGCCTGTCTGTGATACTCTTTTTACTTTTTTCTTTCTAGTTTTTTGTGTCTTTCACTTCTTTGATGAGTTTGTTTTTATTTTCATTTCTCTTTTTTAATTAATTTTAATAGACATTTACAGATGTTTTGGATTTCCATACATTCATTGCTGCACTTTTCTCCCTGCCCACCCCTCCCCACCAGTTCGCTCCCCTCTCCTAAAAGAAAAAGAAAAAATTCCTTCATTAGTATACAATTCCCCCATCCCTTCCCCCCCACCCCCCACCCTGAGTACACTTCTCTATGCAACCTTAATTCTGGATTCCTGTGCTAACCATAATACTCAATCATTTATCACCTCTAATCTGTTCTTTCCCTCATCTATTTCAATATAATATACATAATTTATCCTTGAAGCCAAAGTTACCAGACCCA
>NW_006399787.1:12088038-12114541 GCF_000299155.1 Elephantulus edwardii
TGTGCTTGGCCGTACATGTTCATATCCTTGAAGATGTATCATGGGGGTGTTGCAACCTAGAAGACACAAATTTGACTAACAAGTTATAAGTACATGGTTGGGTTTTGAAACCTATATGTGATATATCTTCTTAACTTGTTAAACAATGAGAACCAATTTTTAAAATTTCATTTCTTGAATCTTAATCATTTTTTCCTATAACCTCCCTGTCCTGCAATTCTTTGCCACAGACCTAAACTAGCACACCACTGCAACTAACTCCTTTCCAGGGCTTTCCCTCTGCCAGTTTTGCACAGGCCTACCCCGAGTTTCTTGTCCACTTTTATCAGGTTGATTTGGTGTCAAACACAAAGAGCCTCTACTACCTGGATGTACATGCGCTCCTCACAGGTGAAAGCAAGCAGTTGAATAAGCATGGTGCTTGTCTCGGGCGTTGGCAGCTTTGTGAGTTCCACATGCTGGGCTGTCCTAGGTGAGGCAGCCTCCAGCACCTCTTGTAAAACTGTGTTAATGCCCATTCCACCTGAAGCAGCAGTGCCTTCTTCTGTCATGGTGGAACCAGACCTTGAGGGTACCTGGGCCTCCACCTTTGCACACTTAGCGACCACAAGGAAAACATCCTTTCCAAACATTTTCTTTGCAGATTAGCAACCCTCCCAGGAGGTTGCAAGAAGAGAACAGTGAACAGCTGCACATCTTTGCCCTGAGTTTACCAGTTGGTCACATTTTTCCATCTGTGTTTTCCCCTCCTCTTGACAGAAGCATTCATGTCTTTCAAATTCCAGTGAAATTCAAATTCTAGCGAGACAATTCTCTTTAATATCTTGAAATTATCATGGTCATATTTTTTTGTTGTTGTTCCTTGAGAGTAATTTTCTAGTATCTTGTTTTTCTTGGGGTTTTTTCCCCCCTTTCCCCTCTTCCTTTTAGAATGTGTGTTTCCTACTTACATTTCATTCTTATCATTTAATGAAGGTTCTTTTAGGGTCAGATGGCTTGGGGTCCAGGCACAGTTGTGGGCAAGCAAGACCCCTCTGGTATGACACGGGGTGATGTGCATGCGCATATGAGGGTGTGTTGTTTCTGTCTCTCGTTCCATCTGTTAGAACAGACTCATAGCTGAGTTTTCATTGGATTTCTGAGGCTGTAAATCGCACAGGAGGAGACTTCCTATCTTTCTCCTTTGGAGCTTCCAGGGAATTCAAATGCCCAGAAAGGAGTGGCCTCTGGGTCTTTTCCCTGCCCCCAGAGATCAGGACAGCAAGGGGCTCCTGGTTCATTCTCCTCCACCCACTGCTTCCTCAGTCCGCTCTGTCTTCCTACCAGTCCAGGTCGTAGACAGAGTCCTGCTTCGCTCCCACAAGCATCTGATGTTCACTCGCCCCATTTCTTAGTTTTGATTGCCTCTAAATCTCAGGAGACTTCATTTCACGTACTTTGGCCATGTTACTAGAAGGTGCTGGTGCTTGGAAAAAGGCATCATGCTTGGAAAAGTAGATGGTCAATGAAAAAGGAAGACCTTCCACTGTATGGATTGGCACGGCAGTAGGCTTGAGCGTGGCATAGATTGTGAGGATGGCACAGAATGGGGCAGGCTTTCAGTCTGGTGTTTACAGCGTCACTGTGAGTCAGAGTCGACTCCAGGACACCGGGATTTCTGCCTCCCACTTGGAGGGCAGCCACAGCACCCAGCTCCTCCCGGGCTTCACAGCGTGTAGCCCTTCCTCAGGCGCGGAGATCAGGCTTCCCATCGCCTCCTCTTTCTTTGATGACAGAGTATGTGTTTCCATTTCTCATTTCTTTCTTGTTTGAGGTGATTTAGAGCAAAGAAATAGATTGAAACCTCTTTCTACCACCTTAAGCTTTTTAAGACTGGAAATACGATGATACATTTCATGCCTGAAAATTGGAATGTGAAGTGAAGTGAAAGGATAAACCCCCCAGTGATCTCACCTTCTGCAAACAGCCAGTGTGAGGGTCTAGGCTCTAGTGTGAGGGTATATCGTCTTTGCTTCTCATTCTCTACTGTTGGAAACTGTATTTCTTTCCAGTGTTTCATTGTTAAGGTCACCAGGGTGAATTTCCTTATATTTCTTTCCTTTTTTTTTAAATTTTTATTTTACTATTTGTGTGTGTATGTACCATCAAATTGGATCTGACTGGTACAGGAGGAAATTGTCCCTTCTTCCCTGGCAAAGCATCTGGTGGATTCGAACCATGTGCCTCGGGAATTGCAGTGCAGCTTCTTGCCACTAGGCCACCAGAGCCCCCTTCCTTGTCTTTCTTTTAAGGCCTTCTAATGTCAATTACTGTTCTGTTTAATTGCAGACTATGAAAAGGGGGGCGTTTTAAAGGTTGAAGATTTTGAAAACAAAGCTAGAGAAGGTAAGTGTCAGTGGAAGTGTTTGAGGGCGAGCCTTTGAAGCCTTGTCAGGCAACCCCAGTGTCCTTCAGGCAACCTGCCAGGCCTCAGTCAGGTCTGCAGGCCTCGGAAGGCTGGTGTCCTCCCCTGGAGTTAAAGCATTAAGTAGCATGGAATCGACAAGAATATAAGAAGCCTTAGGGAATTCAGTCATAAACACTGTTTATTTCTTTCTATCATTCGTGCATTCTTTTTAAAATCATCAGTATGAATGAAACACTGAGCACCATATACATGAGCACAAGCCCCAGAGGGTTCCTTGAAAGTTGAGCTGCAATTCAGTGCTTTAGAGTAGTACTTCTCTTTGTGGAAGGACAGGCAGTCTCATCCCATGCAATTTACTCCCTCTGAAAACCCACTGGAGGGTCAGCTATGGTTCGTTTCTGACTCAACGGCACACAACAAGGGCTAATTAATATTTACTTATCCTCTGGGGCTCAGCATTAATAAGAAAGAATTTGGGCAGAAGCTCTTGCAGTCGTCCCTGCCTGCTAGGAAGTTGGTTCCGACTCGCAGTAACACTGCCAGACATCGTAGCACTGCCTCACACGGTTTCCGAGGCTCTGAATCCTCAGAGCTGCCATTTTTCTCCCTCAAGGCAGCTAGTGGGTTTAAACCTCTAAACTTTCAATTACCACTTACCAGCTCAACATTTAACCCACTGTACCACAGAGGGCTTCTAAGCCCCCACAAGAGACCACAGAAATTTACCAAATAAACTAGGGTGCATGCAAATTTGAGTCAATAAGATGTCACATCATAAATTTGCAATTTCTTAAGAAACGGCTTCTTTCAGAGTTAAATCTGTACAGTTCTAGGCTACAAGAGGCCCAGGCACCAGCCAGATGGAAAATGCACCTTTGCTTATTCTAAATTTTTATTTAAAGAAAATGATACAGCACTGTTGTCTCTTTTCAGTGTGTGATAACTTAGAGAGCTTCACCTCAGGGAGTCCCTTCCTGTGCATGGACCTCAGTTACATCACGGCCCTGTTAAAGGACGGCTTTGGCTTTGCAGATAACACTGTCCTGCAGGTGAGTGAGAGGATACAGAGGGAAGGAGAGCAGTCAGTAACTTATTTAGTAATTGGAGAGGCTTTCGGGGAAGGACAATAGAAGAAGAATCGATGCCTTTGAGTTGTGGTGCTGGAGAAGAGTCCATACCATGGACTGCCAGGAGAACAAACAGGTCTGTCTTGGAGAGGGTGAAACCAACCTGCTTCTTGGAGGATAGGATTTTGAAGCTCTGTCTCACATACTTTGGGCATGTAGCCAGGAGGGACTAGTCCTTAGAGAAGAACAGCATGCTTAGAAGGGTGGAGGGACAGTTCAGGAGAGGAAAGACCCGGATGAAATGGGTTGATTCAGTGACTGGAGAAGTGGGACTGGCTCTGTCAGAGATGATAGATTGGCTCAGGGAAGGGCAGGGTTCAAAGTGCTTGTATACGGGCTCACAGTGAGACACAGGCAACTCAATGGCACCTAACAACAACACAGGTGAAATTGTGTCCTTTTTATCTAGGCTATAGGACAAGATACTTCATTAGATACTATGAATTATGAAATTACTTGGTCATCTCTATTTTCGGGCAAGTGTTTCCTGAAATCATAGAACAGAAAAGCTCACAGACCCAATTAAGATGCCCCAATTGCATAGCTTATGGAAACAGCTTAAGCACCAGGAAGAAAAATAAAGCAAGGGGAAAGACTCAAGTTAGGTTAACATATGTAGGATAGGGGACAAGTGGGTTGAGAGTGCCACAGCTTCCGAAGTTCTTTGTGACACGGCGTTCATACAGCCTGCCTCTGATGGTGTAGTTACAAAGTCCTAGAAGTGAAATTTGATCAAGCCGCCCCTGAGATCAGTGTTTGGAGCCATCACACAGGCATCCAGTGTGGGCACACTTAGCCAGTAGCTTCAGCTCACCCCTTAGCCCCACACATGGGTTTTATTTAGCAGAGAACCTGAGGCACCAAAAGGGTGGCGCTGACTTAAATCTTCTTAATATACAATACCCTGGGCATGTGCAGTGTATCTTCGCTATTTTGTGCCTGCCTTGTATTTTTTTTTGTAGGTTTGTGTATTTACTGCTTGAATCTTGAGTCCCTCTTTATTCTGTTTGGTCTCTCTCCATCTGTGGAGATGGAGCACACGCTGCTTCTATTTTACATTAACTTATCTATATTAAACATAGGATATTTTTACTTGCCCAATTCATTTTCTCCTTTTCTAAACCATAATCAGATAATTCCTCATCACAGTTACAAAGATAATTAAGATGGAACCTTTGTCCTTACAGAGCTTGCAGTCTTGTAACAATGGCACGAGGCAGTTTAGTGGACTTTGGGTCCTGAAGTTAGAGTTGGTCTTTCAAGCTCTGCTGCCTTTCCTTGTGCCACTACTGAGTTTTTCCTGCCAATATCTTATGAAAATTTTATAAACAATCCTGAAGGCACGCAGTTCAAGGCCACCAGCTGCTCTGTGGGAGAAGGATGAGCATGCAATTAATCCCATGCAATTAATGGACTCTGAAAACCAACCAGAGGAAGGTCAGCTGTGGGTCAGTTCCAGCTCTGTAGTACACAACAACATCATATTTAGTATTTGGAGCTAATATATTTCTATAACAACCAAAATGATAAAGTATTTAAAGTTTAACACGTGTACTTTCTAGTATAATCCATTTGGGCACTCTATAGTTCATAGAGAGTTGCACGGCTAACCCAAAGGCTGTGCCTCCAGCAGTTCGAATCCACCACTGGCTCCAAAGGAGAAAGACAGGCGGTCTCCTCCCATGTGATTTATAGGATCAGAAACCTGCTGGAGGGTCAGCTGTGAGTTGGTTCCAGTTGGCAGGAATGGGGGAGATGGGGGTGGAGTCGAGTCCGTGCAAGGTAATGTTTAACGCAAGCCTGGGCTCTGCTGGCAGGTCAGGGTTCAGGTTCTGACTCTATGGTGTCCTATCTCTGTGAGGTAAAGCTTTTAAGTTCCTCATCTGAAACACATTGCAGTACCTATTTCATAGGATTGTTAGGAAAAGGAGACGGTGCATGTAAAGCACAGTGGCTGGCAGACAGTAAGTTCATGGAGGCAGTTCACACAGTTGGGAAGAGATTTTTAAACACAAGTGATCATCCCAGTCTCTCAGCACATACTAAATTAACTACTGCGTCCACTTAAACATCAACAATAACTAAATTATTTGAGTTTTTCTTGCATTTTCTCTGACAACATCATTTTCATTCCTGTTGTTATTTCAGTGCACCAGTTAAAGTGCATTGAGGGTGAAAACCCTTGTCCTTGCTCCGAAGACTGCTTCCCGTCAGCACCTGTACCTGGCAGCTGTCAGCAGCCTAATTGTGAGGACACAGGGGCCTTTGAAGGAAGTCACACCGATTGGACTCTGGTGTCTCACACTAAACCACAGACTGCCTGCACCTTTACATAGAATACCCATATCCCCACTGTTACCCTACAAATCAAATTAATTATTCAAATCCCATTCTCCTCTGACTTCATCACAATAATTAGACTGAATTTTGTGTCCTAGGATGATTTTCAAACTTTATTTTTTTGGTGATACTGGTAGTAGCATCTTTTTCTAAGAAAACCTTATGCGGAATGCTAGTAATATAAAACCACGTTCTCCCTAAAATCCCCTATAGAAAGAGGCCGCCCTTGACTGCCCATACACCATTTTTGACCTTCTCCGCTTGTGATCACTTGGTGTTCCTCTCAGACCATGCAATAAAGGCCTGTTCATTTCTTGGGGTGGGAGAGAAAGTGGAATTTTTCCAGTTGAAGCAGGGGTAGGGGGCCTGGAAGTTTTTTAGCATCTGCCCCCTGTTCTTCTCTGACTGCATGCAGGAACCCCTAGGATTCTGAAGAAAACAATTTGGTTAACACTGAGTTCCTTGTAATATAGTTGAGGAAACTGAGGCTAAAATTTTGCCTGAAGTCACACAAAACACAGCCAGCCTGGCCAGTAGTGCCCTAAATGCTTTGGCTGGTGGTTATAGTACTTAAGAGGCAGTAACTTATATGGATTAAGTTTTTGTTACTCCCAAATTGAATCCCTTCTCTACCATATCTGTTAACATCTGATTATGAATTTTCTGATTAAAAAAATAAAGCAGATTATTGTAAGGGGGGAACCTACAATATACACAAACAATATAGTATAAATGAAAGGTTGTCTAGAACATAATGTTCATGCATGGAATACACTATATGAACAATAAAAATACTGAAAAAGTAAAGCAGGGGATACTATATTTAGTGTCAGCTCTAGGAAAGAGTTCAGAAACCTGAGATCCTGTGTAGAAGTAGGACTACTTGGCCCAGCAGCTTTCCAGAATCAGAATGGCAGGTGTGGTCAGTGGGCAGGGTGGGAGGGAAGCTGCCAACACCAGCTCCTCTCCATCTTGCAGTGGTTTTGATCATCGAGTGCTCTTCACAGCTATTGTTTGCCCAAGTGCTGTGTTTCCTAAGTGCTCAAAACTGGATAAAAATGTAAAGACATTTTTTTTTCTCCTCTCTCCACAGCTCACCAAGAAAGTGAACAATATCGAGACAGGCTGGGCCTTGGGAGCCACCTTTCACCTGCTGCAGTCTCTGGACATCTTCCACTGAGGCCAGGCGTGTCTTCTGAGGTCTGTACTCGCCAAGGACTTTTTTGGAAGGACGGACGCAGCCATGCTCCAAGCTAGTCTGAAGCCTCGACTGAGGCCCTGCTGCTCCCTCCACCAGAAGAAGGGCTGTTGTAGATGACTCTTGCCCTTGAACCTCAAAATTTTTGATGACTTTTACACATCTAATGTGAACTGTTACCTTTCCACTCTGAGTGCTCAGCCAGCCACCAGAGTCTAAATTTTTGTCTTTGTGTGTCACAGAGAACTCTGTGCGCCACGAGAATATCTATAGAACTTGACCTTGGAGTGAGCCCAGGGACAGGGCCTTGGAAACCAAAGAAAAATCTCATCTCGCCCCTTGGAGTGCCTCGTTCCTCTGAACATTTTGATTTTCCACTTACATGCTAAATGAAGCTGATTGACTACAGTCTTCGGCTTATCACTACCTGTAGTTTTTGGGTTTTTTCTTCACTACATTCTGCCCTGCTCAATCTATCCCACCCTCAAGAAGAAAACAGAAGGTACCATAGATGACGTTCTCACGTGATTCTGCTCTGCAGGACTGCCCGTCAGCCAGCTGAGAGCCACCTCAAGTCTTCACAGGATGGAAGCCACTGTGACATCATGGTCCAAGTCATGCGCACTGTCTAACCCTGTGCAGAATGAGGCGTGGGGGTGATCCCTTCTCTAGGGCCGTGTTTTAGGAGGGTATGGTTGTCTTGTAGAGCTGACACTTTAACTAATTTTTTAGCAGTAATCCTGTGACAAATGAACATAGCCAATTTGAATGTGTGTGCCAGGACCACCTCCCAGGCTGATGTGTATGTAGTCCTTTCTGTGGTCCTAAACTTGTCTCAGAGGGTCAGGGAGAAACAAGGCGGCCCTCAGCAAGAGGGACTGGCACAGTGGCTACAACTGCGGGCTCAAGTATAACGATTGTGAGGACAGTGTCGTTTGATGGGTAGAATACAGGATGAGCACTATGCACTGAAACCAAATCGAGGGCACTTAATAATAAAACCTCTCATCTTTGTATTTCTACCAAATGTGACTAGACACTAGCATTTTGGTCTGTGGTCAGAGGTGTCTCGACTCTTCATATTTCTGGCTCCTTTCAGTTTTCCTCTTAATTCTCCTCACACAGCAGTCCCTCTCTCTGCCCCTCGCCCGTTTTAGTTTCATCTTCCAATGTTATCTGTCAATTCCAGGGTTTGTTAACCCTTCTCGATGACATCCCACTTTAACTGTGTTGATTGTTTGGGCCTGCATCAGTACAGAGCACCAGCACTTCCAGAGAACCAAGTTCTTTTTCCATATAAAAGTTCAGAGCTCTTGTTGTGGATTGTTTCCCCAGAAATTCATTCTATTTTTCCTACATGAACATGATCTGCTTCTTGTCGACCTAGTCTCCTGCTTAGGCTTGCTTTTCCTGTACACAGCCTTCTTTGCCTGGCTCTTTACCTCCAGTTTCTTTCCAGTTTTCAGAGGAGACTCCCTTTCCTTCAGCTTTCTTACAAAAGATTTTAAGTATGTCTGGTCCTCAAACCAATCTCTGGGAACCTTGCATTTTTTATTTGACTCCATTGATTCAATAAATAGTTAACTCCTGTTTTTGCTAGGCTCTGGGCATTTTAATCTCCCTGATCATCCAGATTTTACGATCTGCATGTATATGTGGTAGGTTGTCTTTTAACCTAGTATGAAATTGCTTCAAACTTTCAAAACAGACTTCTCCTACCAGGATATATCTGTATACCTACTGTGTTCCTCAAAGAATGCTAGTCCATAAATCATAGCACTTTTAGCATTAAAAACAGCCCAAAGGTCTAAACCACTCTTCTATGCATCACAGAATTCCCTTGACATTTCTAACCTGTTCTTCGGGCATAATGTATTGTGTTCAGACAGTTCATTCTGTTTGGGACTCCACTGATTAAAAAGTTCTTCCCTCAATTGATCTGAAATCTGCCTGTCTTCTCCTTGGTCTTGGGTCTGCTCTGATCCCTCCTACCTCAGTTATTTGAAGAAAATGCCTGTCTTTTCTCAGTCTTTTTTTAACGTACAGCCTGGTTTCCAGAGCCTTTAACAAAATAGTATGGTACATAAGTGCTGTTCCGTATGGTTAGAGACTCATTTCCTCTAGAAACCTTTTCCTCCCAAGAGGTACTCTATTCCTTATGATTGCTCCAGCTTGGTGCAGTTCCTGAGTCTTTATCACCACAGTTCCTCCAAAGCTTTTCTAATAAACAGTGGTCCTATATGCAAAGTATACTTATTGTTTAGCATCCTACTTGATCAAAAGGTAGACTCTCCGATATCTCTTGGGTAAATGCATTCTACTCTAAAAAATCTAAATTTAATCTTGACTAAACATCTGATGAAATAACCAACTTAACCATTTTAAAAAGAGTTTGGAATGTTTCAGTTTGTCCGTACTCTGCTAAGGGTCCTCCAGATTCCAGTTTTGTTCTTATTTCCTCCTTAAAAATGTGTTTGCATATTGAAGATACCTAGGACTTGGCTTGACACATACTGAATGTTGTGTTTGTTATCTTTATTATATGAAGGACATCCTCTGTGGATTTGGAGGTCCTTGCAAAGTGTGCCTTAAAATGCCTCCTGTTTTGCCTGATTTCTAGCTTGCATACTTAAGGGAAGTCCATGTTTTACAGAAGGTTAATACTTCCCCTCCAGGATCTTTCTGGACTCTGCCAGGAGTCACACAGATTTTCACAGAAGCTGCCATCTTATATTCTGGGCATATTTTTCCCGAGATTCCAGAAAAGTGGGTGGCACTGTCACTTTTCCCTTAGTATCTTAAACATTTCCTGCATTTGTCTGGAAAGCTCCCCTGTGGTCATCCAGTTCCTCACAGCCTCAAAAATTATTTCTAAGAATTACTTCACTTTGATCCAAAAGCAAACTCTATCATTTATCTTCAAATCAGACTTTTAGATGATAATACTCTTTATTGCATATGGGAGCCTAAAAAAAATAATCTCTTCAGGGAGCGTCTCTGGGTAATGAGCTCCTCAGAAACCCACAGCAAGACACCACTTCCTCCCGTCTGCCACCAAACAGGAACAAATCCTGCTGCTAATCAGATTCTCCCTTTGGAAATAATTCCCGATGTCTTTAAACCTGTGCAATGCAATTATGTATTATTTAATTTTAAAAAGACTATGCTATGCTAGAGAGGAGCCATGAAGAAAATGAAATCTGATGCTGTAATGAGGAAATCAATTAGCATTAAGACAACTGGCCTTTCCTTCTGGAAAGTCAGTATACTTTAACATAGGTTAAAGCAATTTCTAGTTAATTTGCAGTTTAATATTTAAAGTGGCTTTTCTATAAAAAATACAGTAAGTGAAGATTTTTAATTTTTTACATCTATCAAAAAAACAATTGTATAAATCTTTTCTCTAGAAAAGACTGTTCAAGGAAAATAAGTGACAGATCACATTGATTTAGTAATAAAAAGCTGCTTTTTTTCCAACCAAATCATATGTCTTCCTTTTGGATTTTTTATTGGCTTGGTTGATAAACTCTCTTCATATCAAAGTTGCACTTCTTATTTGGGCTGCAGGCTCATTGAGCACAGAAGGAAAACAAAATTGGAAGAGTAACAAAGTTTATTAACCCTAGAGAACAATGCACGATGCTACTGGGGCAGAATGTCCTCCTTTCATCAGGATAATCTCTACAAGAGGAGTGTTCACTTGCTTGCGAAGGCCATAATCTGTTCCTGTAGGAAGAAGAAACAAAGTGGGCAGGACTGTGACATGGAAGTGGGACTCTTCTGCCCCATCTGCAGGATGCACAGCGGACAGGCAGGGACAACAGATTAAAATGAAACGTAAAAAAAAAAAAAAAATTTAAAAAAATGAAACGTCAAGCCCAGGAGACTCTTAAAAGGAAGTAAAAAATCCACGCAAAGATTCTTCTCCTAAGTCTCCCCACCTTGTTTGGGGTTGGGTTTGTTTAATATCTTTAAAAGGGAACATGTGAGGGCAGTAATTGGCTGAGCAACAAAAGAAGTGTCAGCTTTTCCTATATGTAAAATATATATTCCAATATATATATATTGCTTAGATGTGGGCCCAACACCAAAAAGATTTTGCTCATAACTACTGGAAAAGGTGCACAGGTTAAAAAATGATCATTTTACAGCTCTGTAAATTAATCTAAATAATGAAGAGTTGATTGCAAGTTTTCCTTAGTGAGCAAGTAAGAAGTTGGGAGAGCCACGCACTACTTCTTACTTTGAGTGGAGACAATGCATTGGTGGCCTGCAAGCCCCATGTCCTCAGCAGCACAAGTGGCGTGGCCCTGGTGGAATACAGCCTCTTGAGTAGGTCTGTGGCAGCCAGAAGAGCAGTGTTGTGGCGCTGTCTGTCTGTTTCATAAGCTGTCAGGTGACTGATGCAGCCTGGAAAGAGGAGAGGTTAAACCCATAATGCAACAGTAAAATTTTCTTCCTCTCCTAGAAAGCTAAATATGTTTTATATCCATCCCATTTTCTTAATGAGAGTCATTCTCAACTTTTGACTCATTATCACTTCTGGATACTTGTCCAAGGTACCTGGATCCTTACCTAAATCCTTCCCATTGAAGGCTGCAGTGCTGAGGTAGTGGACCAAGCTAGCGATATCCCCAAAGCCCATGTTGACACCTTGTCCTGCAAGGGGATGGACTCTGTGAGCCGCATCCCTAGGAAGAAAGCAGAATTCAGGGGGAGTCCAGAAGCAGGGAGGAGGGAGCAGCCTGCTCTGTGGCTATCTTACCCAATGAGCGCCAGCCGAGGCCGGACGTACTCGGCAGCATGTCCCAGCCCAAGAGGAAACAGTACCCGGCTTCTGGCATCCACCTTGGCTACACTCGGGGGCAACTGGCGAGCTGAGACTTTCGTGGGCCTCAGAAGGGAAACAGCATGTTGCAACATGGCGCCAGCCGAGTCAATGAAGTCCGTGTGGTTAACATCACTCCACTGAGCAGCAAAAGCCACAAGGTAAAATTTGATTAGCATATTAAAGAGTCAACAAAATTTCTTTTGTAAAAGGCCCGTAACTTGCTGACACTGAACTGGACTGTGACTGTGACTGATAAGCCCTCGAATGAGTGCAACACCCACCCCTGCCATCAGTCACTCCCATACAATCAGGCAGAATGACTCGTGAGCTACCCCTGCTCGCCTCTGAGCTGCACCTTTCACTAGGTCTCACCCTCGATATGTGCTGGCCGCAGCGTAGTTCCTCTGCATCCAGTTAGAATGACCACTCCTATCTCCCTAGTGTAACACTTCTACGCCAGTTCCCTCTCTGCTCACACAGCACCTATCTGTACTTCTGTCACTATGCAAAATTGGCATTTACTCATCTTTCTCTAATCACTTGACTCTTTGAGTTTTCAGAAAGAGCCTGCTAAACAGATGTTCATAATTGATGAATGGATGAATCCATTGTCCCAGGCCCACACCAAGAATGTGAGCTGAAGAACCCAGAGTGGCAGCCTTCACCAATTAGCTTGGAATCTACTTCACTATGTTCATTTTTGTTGCTACTACAATCCTGTACCAAAAAGGATTGGTCAACATTGGACCATTTTAGGAGGTAGCATATGATCAAGAACCAATGGTAATGAGGGAAGATGAGATGCTGAGGGTGCACTGAAGGCATTGGCATAAAAGAAAAAATCTGAAGTGTTTTAACAAAGGTGGTCCTGAATGTGCTCACTCACTCACACCAATAAATCTGAAAGACAGCTACATAGCCAACTGATTAGAAGAGAACCATTTTTTTTTTGTTGTTGTTCACGTTAAAAAAAAAAAGGTGATCCAACAGAATGTGGAAATCAAGCAAGATCATTAATGTCAGATGCAAGTTAAAATCTTGCTGAAGATTATTTAAAAAAACAGCTACAACAGTTCATCAGCAGGGAAATGCCAGAAATTCAACTGGATTCAGAAGAGGCTGTGGCACGAGGGATATCACTGCTAATGACAAATGGGTCTTGGTTAAAAGCAGAGAATACAAGGAAAATGTTTAGTGTTTTATTGACTATGCAAAGGCATTTGACTATGTGGATCATAATATATGACTAACAGTAAGAATAATGGAAGTCCCAGAACACTTAACTGTATTCACATGAAATCTATACATACAATAAGAAGCAGCTGTCCGAACTGAAGAGGGAACACTTGTTGTTGGTAGGTGCCATTTAGTATGACTCATTGCAACCTATGAACAAAAGATCTGAGCCTTCCTGACAAACAAGAGCCCATTGCAGCAGTCACTGTCAATCCACTTAGTTGAGTGTCGTCTTCTCCTTTACCAACTCTCCACCTTTCCGAACATCATGTCCCTCTCCAAGGAACAGCCCCTCCTAGCAATATGCCCAAAGTATGTTAGGTGAAGCCTCACCATTCTTGCCTCCAAAGAATACTCCAGCTGCACCATCTCTAAGACATATCTGTTTGTTCTCTTGGACGTCCAACAACACAGCTCAAAGGCATCAATTCTTCTTCTGTCATCCTTATTCACTGTCCAGCTCTCAGATGCACAGCAAGAAAACGGAAACACTATGGCCTGAATCAAATGCAGCTTAGTCCTCAAACTAACATCATTACTCCTCAATAATTTAGAAAGGCCCCTAACTGCAGACTTTCCCAGTGCAAGGCATCTCCTTATTGCCTGATTGCTGATAACAAGGGTGTTAACTGTGGATCCAAGCAAGATGAAGCTGTTGATAGTTTCAATCTCCTCCATTTATCATGATGTTGCCTATTGGTCCAATGGTTAGATTCTTTTGTTTTCTTGACATTGAGCTACAATCCATACTAAAGGCTGCATTCTTTGATCTTCTGCAACAAGTGCTTCAAGTCCTCCTCACTTTCAGGTTTTCAAGGTTGTGTCATCACCATAACACAGGTTATTGATGAGTCTTCCTCCAATTCTGATGCCACATTACTCTTCATACAGTCCAGCTTCTTGGATAATCTGCTCAGCATACAGACTTAATAGGTATGGAGAGAGAATACAACACTGATGTGCTCCCTTTTCAATTTTATACCATCCAGTGTTCCCCTGCTCTGTTCATACAACAGCCTCCTGGTCTAGTGACAGGTTTTACAGGAGCACAATTAAGTGTTCTGGGATTCCCATTCTTTTCAAAGTCAGCTACAACTTATTATGATTTGCACAGTCAATAAAGCACAAAGAGACATTCTTCTGGTATTCCTTACTCTCAGCCAGGATCAAACTGACATCAGCAATTATATCACTGGTGCAGAGAGCGGAGATTGGGGAATAAAAAGGGAAGAACTTGCTGTGCATTTCTCAAGCTGAGAGACCTGAAAAACAAATTTAAGCCTCATGCTGCAATACTGAAAGATGCTATGGGCAATATATTGAATGAGCGGAAAGCATCAAAAGAACATGGAATACACAGAATCACTGTACCAGAAAGAGCTGATTAACAATGAAAATTTTCAGGAAGTACCATATGAACAAGAGCCAAAGGCAATGAAGGAGGAAGTGGAAGCTGCATTGAAGGCACTGGCAAAAAATAAGGCCCCAGGAATCGATGGGATACCCCTTGTTTCAATTAACAGAGGGAACACGACATGGTTTAAAATTAGAGAAGGTGTATGTTAAGGTTGGATCCTTACTCCATACTTACTCAATCTGTATGCTAAGCAAATCACCTGAGAAGCTAGACTTTATGAAGAAGAATGTAGCATCTGGATTGGAGGAAGATTCATCAACAACCTACATTATGCAGATGATACAACATATTTGCTAAAAGTAAAGAGGAAATGAGCATTTAGTGAAGAAAATCCAAGACAATACCTTTCGATATGGATTATAACTCAACATCAAGAAAATAGAAATCCTCATAAGGCAACAACATAACATGACAGATGAAGACAAGATTGAAGTTGTCTGATTTCATCTCACCTGGATCCACAATCAATAGCCAAGGTAGCAGCCATTAAGAAATCAAAACACATGATGCACTGGGAAAATCTGTTATCAAGGACCTCACCATGGTGCTAAAGAGCAAGAATGTCAATTTAAAGATTAAGGTGCACTTGATCCAAGCCATGATATTTTCAAATGCTCCCTGTGAATCTGAAAGTTAGACAATGAATAAGGATGACAGAAAAAGAATCTACACCTTTGAATTGGGATGCTGGAGAAGAGTACTGAAAACTCAATGGACTAGCAAAAAGAACAAACGAGTCTGTCTTGGAAGAAGGCTGGTGAAACTTCATCTCACATCCTTTGGGCATGCTCTCAGAAGGAGCCAGTCCTGCGGAAAAGACATCAAGCTGGGAGAGGTGGAGAGTCAGAGTAAGAGAAGAAGCCCCTCAACAAGATGGACTGACACTGTGACCGGAAGAACGAGCTCGAGCATGTTGGAGATTGTGAGGATGACATAGGGCAGGGTTTTGATCTTTTGTTCACAGGTTGCTATGAGCTGTAGCTGACTTGACAGCACCTAACAGCAACAACATTACAGAGCACTGGTGCTTAAGTTCACTCTAGATCAGGTGTGAACTCATTACTGAAGTAGTAGGGCTTGGTGTTTAACAGCATAAGCTCTAGAGTCAACTTGATTTGAAAACCTAGCATTGCCATCAGTTATGACCTCAGGCTATTTACCCAATCTTTCCAAATATAATAATAATACCCACTTCCAGTATTTACTGGATTAAATAAATTCATGTAAAATTCTAACAGATCTTGGCACACAGGGAGCACTCAGTAAATGTTACTGTGAGTGGACTGGGTGAGTATGGTAATTTAACTCATTTGATACCCAGGCAAAACTCACTCAGAGGTGCCCCTCGGTGGGTGTTCAGAGGCTGTACATCACACAGAGTAGACTGCCCATTTTTCTCCTGCAGAGAAGCTGATGGATTCAAACCGTCAACTGCTGAGTTGGCAGCACAACTCTCTACCAACTAGGCCACCAGAGATTCCAGATAAATGTGACACTGAGGCTTAAAAAACCCCCAAAATCAGCTCTGCTACCTGTATTACTGTAAGGCTGTGTCTACTCCAGAACTGCCGTACAGTCCAGGCATTTTAAGTATATTCTCATATTTTAAATATCTATTAAATCTTGAGAGGCAGAGAATTTTTCAGATTAGCAGCAACTCTGATCTATCTACAAAGCTTACTCTTAAACTCTATAGGACAGTGTGCTCAGCCCCTTCCAATGGATAAGGTTTCACAGGCTTAGGTACCTGGGACCTAGCAAATGTGCTCAAAACTACTAAAGTCTAACAGCTTCAAATACAAAAGCTCAATGCTAACGACAGTCAAGACAACCGTCTGTCAATCAACACACCAGCAGACCACAACCCTCAAAAAAAAAACCACCCACAAAACCACAAAAAAACAGTTATTAATTTCTCTTGCTTTGCATTTTCTTAAAAGCCCTCCATCACATAATCCAGATCACGTGGCACCCTTAAAAAGGGGCAGCTCTTCAGCTCAGGCTCTCTCCTGACCACCTTCCTGTATCCACTCCTGCAGCACAGCATCGGCTGGACAAGCTGATACTCACAAAGGCAGAGTTGATAGCATCCACAAACTGTTCTTCATCCATGCTGACCAGCTCTGCGGCATGTTCGTGGGATGTAGACCAAACCAGGGAACTTAAGGTGTCGGAAAGCTGTGTCCAAACAAGAGCAGCAAACAGTTAAGAGCTAATCCTCTGCTCTACTTGAGAGTTCCCAAGCTAAGGGAGAACAAAGCTAGCCTGGACTTACTCTCTTCAAATAAAAAACTGGGCTGAGAGAAGTCATAAAAGAGGAAGTCTGGATCTGATAAAACATTAGCCAGAGACTGACTTCTTGTACTTCTTACCGGGAGCAGAGCAATGGGCCCAGAGGGAAGAAATCTCTGCCAAGCAACATTGTTTTCTGTGGCCTACAATGGAAGGGAAGAGAGTTCTTGAAAGAAGTGCCAGTGAAAGCATAAACGAGACCAGCCCCCGAAGGCAGGTGCAGGTGCTCACCTCTGATAAATGCAAAGTCGCCACAACAGCCGACTGGTCATAGTTCCAGCTGACATTCTGGATTCCGGCTGCCTGTCTGACTCCTGAGTTGTGACCGTCTGCACCAATCTATATGTGAACAAGAGCCTGTTAAGTCTTCTTTCCTCTTCCAAATAAGCTTGTTCCAGAAGTTTGTGTCCTAGGGCTCTCTCTAGTGCCTGCTACTGGCAAGTCCTCTGCAGCAGGAAGCTTACCACCATGACTGCCCCACTCACAGCCCCAAGTGAGGCTGCCCTACCTAGGGGAGCCCATCCCATCTAACAGAGCCAGTGAGGATATTTAACTCTAGAGGTGCCAGCCTTAAGTTAAACTCAATTAGAATCTCTTAATATTTGACTAGAAAGCAAGAAGGAAAGTTTCAATCTGGGGTGGGTATTAGAGCAGTTAGAAATGGATGTAAAAGGAAGCTGAGGAGCAGGAGAAAAATGGGAGATGCACAGAGAAGAGTGACTATGGGATTCCTGGGAGGGAAGGAACTGCCTCAAGTTCCTCCTCCCTGACTCCTGTCCTGAGAAGCAGGCCATCCCTACTTCCTAACCTAAGATGCTCCAGCAGATTGCTTCCTGTCCAGGATTTACAATAAGCCCATCTCAACTTCAAAGAATGTTCCTTGGAGGTAATAAAATTTTCCCTCATGTCCTTTGGCCATGTTGTTAAAAGAGGCTATTCCTTGGAAAAGAATATCATGCTTGGAAAGGTGGAGGGTCAGTGAAAGAGACAAAGCACTTAAGATGGACTGACACAGTGACTGCAGTAGAGGGCGCTAGTATGTCAGATGGTGAGGGTGGGACAGGACAGGACAGGACAGGGTTTGGATCGGTTGTTCACAGGATTGCTATGAGATTTAACAACACTTAACAACATCCTGACTTAGAATGACTTAAGAGGGTCTCTACAATACAAAAACCTTGCCTAAAATAAACTTATAAATGATAGCTTATACCTAACACTACAAGCCCTGGCAAAAAGAAGAATCTTCAACTACCAACAATTTGGTCTGGAGGGTGCTACCATCACCTAGGGTAATCTGAACCCAAGGGCTGGAGTCCACCGTGGGAAATGGAGAGGGCCACGTATAGCCAACTGCTTTGCTTCTGTAGAGAACTGTCACGCGTTCTGCAGGAGCCAGAAGAGAAACAGCAGTGTTAGAAAGGTGGCCGGCACAGACTGAGCGAGGATTCCCCACCAAACCCAAAGCCAGGTCTCAGGAGAGCTGTGTCTTGTCTACAGCCCTAAACCAAAAGAGGAAAAGCTAAAAGTCAACTCATCAACACTACTGGTTTGAGGGTTGATAAATGGCAGAACCACAAACAAATCGGTATCAAAAAAGTAAATACAGAAAAATATTTCATCTCTGCACCATCAGCCTGCAGACACTCTTCTCCTCCCCAGACCCTGTTCACTGAGCGCCATGCTCTGCCTAAATACACCCTACATGGTTTGATAACGGACAGGAGGAGCACTGTCAGCTCAAACAAGCTTGTGATTCCAAGATTTCTCGGTGGAAATAATTTTAAGTCTCTGGTCATAAGAAAAATATCCTCTTTGTAAAATTAGGTATGTTAAAAAAGTATAAGAGAAGGAGGGGAAATATCACACTTGTCCACTCTGAGATGAGCAGTTAAAACCCAGAGGCATAGCTTTCCAGACGATTTCCCATCCAAGCCCACATACACATGAAGGATCATATGACATACTTTTTTCCACCAGCATATTATAAGACATTTATGTAAATGACTGAAAAAATAGATCTAAGTGTTCTTTAAAAGTTGCATGATAGTTCCTTGCATGGATAAATTACTATGACAAAGGAAAAAAAAGCTTTTCAGTGTTTCCAATTTTTCCCTCTCCAGAACACTGAAATACACGGAAATCATGTCTTCTAAGAAATTTACATTTATATATAAAGAACTCTCACGTTCAAAAATAAAAAAGACATAATACAATTAAAAATGGGCAAAGGACCAGAGGAATATTATTCAACTCAACTTAATTCATTGTTGTTGAGTCGGAACCCACACATAGCTGATTCTCCAGGGAGTTCTGAGAGGCTCCTGTAGAGTAGCTGGTGGATATGAACTGCCTACCTTTGGGCTGGCAGCACAAACTTCTTACCCACACAGCCACTTATTCACCAGGAAAATACGAATCAACCATAGAGATTTTACTTCACAAACACTAGGCTGGCTATAATGAAAAAGCTAAAGAAATCACAACCCTTTTACACTACTGGTGGGAATATAAAATGGTCAGTCATGGCACATGAAAAAACAATCTAGCAGCTTCTCAAATGTTAAATATTACATGATTAGGGCTGGAAATTTTACTCCTAAGTTACCTATCTAGGAAAATTGAAAACATACATCCACACACAAACTTCTATGTGAATTTTCATGGCATTTTCCCAAGATCGAAAAAATGTTCACGAACTATTGAGGAGATAAATAAAATGTGGTGTGCTTCCACAATGGACTACTAGACAGTGATAACAAGGAATGAAGTCTCAGTACAACATCAATGAATCTGAATATTTTGCTCTATGAAAAAATAAGAGGCAAGACACAGTGCATGAACCCAGTTATATAAAATAACCAGGAAAGTGAGTGACAGAAACAAAAGTCTACTTGTGGTTGCCTGGGCTGAAAACGGGAATGAGAAACGACTAAATAGGCAGGAGGCTTCTTTTGAGGTGATGGAAATGTTCTAAAATGATATTGTAGTGATGGGAACACAACTCTGTAATTACACTAAAAATCACTGACTTGTCCATTTAAACTGGGTAAATTTTAAGGTATGTAAATTATACCTCAATAAAGCACTAAAAAAAGAAAACTGAAAAAAACAACAGTGCCCTTTGGACCTTAGGCTCCCTTGATGGTGACCATCTAGTACCTGGAAGTTGCATGATAATTAGAAAGCACTAGAATTATTCTATCAAGCACCTAAGGTCCAAAGGGCACTGTTTGTCCACAGATAAAGCTCAGAAGGCAGGAAGAGGTATGATAGAAAGATTAATGGAAATAAGAACTACAGGAAACAAGTGGGAAAAATGTAGTTAACACTACGGCTATTGTTATTAATGCTATAAAACAAAATGGGTATGAATGGTTGAGTAGAAAAACCAATTTGCATTGTGAACTTTCACTCAAATAACAACGCTGTTATTGTTATTTGTCACAGAGCTGGAATCATAGCCAACCATTCCAGGGGTTTTCAGAGGCAGTAAAAAGCATGGCGGGAGACTGTCCATCTCTCTTCCAGGGTGCAGCTAGGAGATTCGAACTTGTGCCTTTGGGTTGGCAGTGTAACTCCTTATCCCTAAGCCACCAGAGCTCCCTCAAATAACAATAAAAAGAGAAAAAACTTATGACTTTCTAGAGGAGCAGAAAGGAACATAGAGCTGGGCGCCTCACCAGACACAGCCTCTAGCTGCTTATTCAGAGCATGCATGATGACATCGTTCTCCACGATATAGCCCATGTCCCCTAAATCATCCTTATCAAACATTATCAGGGCCTCGGAGCAGCCATCCCACACCTGGAAGAACAAAGAGAAAGCTGCCGTTATAACGCAAGGAAAAAGGAATGCTACTCCAGTCCTAAATGAGTACTGCTTTGAAAAATCACCTGTCTGGCAAGAGACACGAGGTGAGAAGAGCGCTTTCTTCTCTTCCCTCGACAGAATACGATGCACAGAAATCCTAGTGGTTTTAACTTTTAACTTAATCACAAGACAAACCAAATGCCTCTCCAAAAGGCATAAAGACAATTAAGGCACCGACCTGCATTCGCCGGAAGGCTCTGTGTCTCATGCTGCTGATATGGTCCCAGGCTCCAAAACCTACAAAGGAAAAAAATCTGTAGACCAGAGCCACTCATGAACCCATGTTCCTCCTGGGCTTCTGTCTGTCCCCAATCCTGGTAAGAAAAATGTTCTTTTGAAATACAAACAGTATCCACTTTCATCCTGTTTAATGCTAGGAGCAACATTCCTCTGTTCACCAATTTCAGCCTTAAAATAAGTGAACAGAAAATCCAATTTTCACAAAGGAAAAATTTTAAACATCAAAGTGGGGAAATAAAAAAGGAAAATCCAACTCATATTGTTCTTTTTTTTTATCATCATCTTTAATGTCACAATGAAAGTGTAGCTTTATTAACATGAAGTTATAAATCATCTGGATAAAGATTTTTTTAAAAAAACTCATCATACACTGAAAAGATTCTTTTAATGTGAAAATATTTACTCAGACCAATTAGGTAACAGGAACAAACTGAGAAACAAAGTCCTGGAATGCATCCTGTCTAGCTCAGCCATAGCCAATGAAGCAAAAATCTGAATAGACCTCAATGTTAACTAGAATGGTGGAAATTACCAATCAATTCCTTGCTAGAAACTTAATTTCCCTCTTAGTAAACAAGGTCAAAGAGTGTGCTGCACAGCAAACAAACTCTTCAACAAGCTGTTGTTCTGTACAGAGTTGGAACTGACCCATAGCTGACCCTTCGGTGGGTCTTCAGAGGCAGTTAATTGCACGGGAGGAGATGCCCATCTTTCTTCTGCTGAACTGGTGGCCTCAAGCTGCATGCCTTTGTGATTGCAGCGCAGCTTCTTGTCACTAGGCCACGAGTTGTTGTTGTTGTTGATTGCTGTCGAGTCAAGACAAGCACAACTCGTAGCAACCCTATGAACAAAAGGCCTGAAGCCTTTCTGTAACTATCATCATTTATCAAAATTCATGGAGTTTCCAGAGGAATGTTGTTTAGGAAGTGGTAGAGGCTGAAATAACAGAGCCTGGCTCAAAGATGGAGGCAAACGCTCCTCTGTGAAGGCGCATCACGCCCCTCAGTCCTGACAATAATCCAATCTCCCACATTAAGACCCTCCTAGGGCTCACTAAGCTTCTTCCAAGCCTCTCACTTCAAGCCTTTGATCCATAATCTTGCCATTGTGGTTATTATCGTGGCACACCCACATTTTATAAATATGTTGTAATTTCACTGTGTTAGCCATGACTGAACCAGTTTGCAGGCCAGTGGGAATCGTAACCAGTTTCCATCCTTCTGCAGCTGACATTCAGTTAGAGTTGTTGTTATTGTTCACTGCCACTGTGTCAGAACTAAATCAAAGCTGACCATCCATTGGGTTTTCAGAGGCTATAATCACACAGGAAGAGACTGTTCTTCTTTTTCCTCTTGGTGAATGTCAATCGCTAGCTTCTGGATTGGTAGCACACCAACCCAATTCACTAGGCCACCAGAGCTCCCTTTGCTTAGAGATGGACAATAGTAAACAATCACATACTATTATGTTGTTGTTGTTGCCACTTGCAACTCATAGCAACCTTATATGCAATAGCCCTAAAACCTACTCTACCTTGTGCCAACCTTACTGTCTCTGACACACCTATCCCCATTACCCCAGTAACTGAATCAATCCAGCTCATCGAGTGTCTCCCTCTCCTGTGCTGTCCCTGCCCCCTTCCAAGCATGATGTCCCTCTCCGATGACTGATCCCTCACCTCAGAATCCTTGCCTCCAAGAAGCAGCCTAGCCTCACCCTCCCTAGGACTAACCTGTTTGTTCTCTCAGCAGTCCACCCACTGTATACTCAACCCTCTTCCCCAGCACCACAGCTCAAAGGCATCAGTTTCCTTTCTATTATCCCTAGCCACTGTTCAGCTTCTGATGCATAGCACGTAACTGCAAAGACTATGGCCTGGATCAGGCATGCCTTAGTAAGGTAGTTATAAAGTAAGACAGGATAAGAAGCTAGAAAAAGATAGAATTGATTTTAGATAGAGTGGTTTTAGATGCGGTGGCCTGAAGGACCCTAAGACAATCTGTCAACTGGTTCCTCATGTAAAGCTCCATCTACATCACAAAACCATTCAGCACCCCAAACTCCCTAAAGGGCTCTCTGACTTTAGGAAAGATGAACAAGCTATTATAGAAGTAAATGGTCATAGTTAACATAGCTTTAATTCTACTAATTCATTATGACCCTACCTCGCAGATAAAGTCTACATGATAGAATCCCATTGTCCTAAAGGTACCCTTCCCTTGACTGGAAAGTGAACCACCAACAATTTCAGGAATCCTTGCCTTTGACTCAAACTTAACACTAATTTTTCCCCCCAGATGGTCTACATGGTCTTTATAATTACTTCTTATACATATGCAAGTTGGACAATAAATAAGGATGATCCAAGAAAGTACCTTTGAATTGTGGTATTGGAGAAGAGCACTGAATATCCCAAGAACTGCCAAAAGAACAAATAAGTCTTTCTTGGAAGAAGTGGAATCAAGGTACTCCTTAAAGGCAAGGATGAACAAACTTCATCTCACATATGGTGGGCATGAAGTCATTATGTTGGGAAAGGTGGAGGGTCAGAGAAATAGAGGAAGACACTCAACAAGATGAGATGACAGTGACTGTAACAATGGGCTTGAGTGTATTAGAGATACACAGGACAGGACACGGTACAGATCTGCTGTTCACAGAGTCGCTGGATGGCACCTAATAACAGTAACAACAGATCAGAGATGGTGAGAATGGCACAGTATAGGGCAAGGCTCAGAGCTGTTATATTCACTGGGTCACTAGGAGTAGCAGTCAACTTGATGGCACCTAACAAGTCTTCAACTCAAAACTCAAGTCTGTCTTGAAGGAAATGCAATCAAGGTGCTCCTTAGTAACAAGGCTGGTGAAACTTCATCTCAAATACTCTGGGCATGCTGTCAGGAGGGGCCAGTCTTTGGACAGAGACATCATGCTGGGAAAGGTAGAGGTTAGTGAAAGAGAGGAAGTCCATCAGTGAAACAAAATGACACAGTGACTACATCCGTGGACTTAAATGAGCGTGACTGTGAGGATGGCACAGGATAGGACAAGGTTTCACTCCACTGTCCACAGGGTCTCTATGAGTTAAGAGTCAAGTCACGGGCACATACCAAGTCTTCAGCTGTGTGTATTAGCCTACCAAGTCAGGCTCTCCTCTGTCCCCCACCTGTCAACCACTCCTCTCATCTCCAAGCGCTACCCCATGAGATCCCCTGAAAAATCATGGGAGAAAGAGACTGGTCCCAAGAAGAGGATCATTTACTCACTACTGAGAAGGGTTGCAGAGCCAGGGGAAATGGAGCTGACCCTATTGCTGTATGTCTCTGGCAATCTCTCCAGCACTTTCTTTGGACCTGCTTCGAGCAACAGGATTTTCTTGTCATGGAAGTGAATATCATGCCCTAAAACAAAAAAGAACAGCAACATATTATTTCAGGAAAATCAGTGACTCCTTGCCCATTTTTAAGAGATTTAACTAATTCCATCGCTCAGGATACATATTTTTCACAGGGAAAATAAACAGTAAATACACCAGGCAGAGTCCTAAGCAGTAACAGATGCACCGTTTCAGTCATGTGATCCACCCTCAACACAGCTGTAAGGCTTCTCCAGACGCAGCCCTACACAGACCATGTATAAATAAAGCCAATGGCAAAATTCTTAACACAAAGAATGTGGTAGACAGGAAAAATGAAGCAAAGAAGGAAGACTAACATTTAGACACTAGGTATTTCTAATCTTCAGAGTAGTAAATCATTAAAAGCTACAAGTGTTTTTTAACAGAAAAAAATGACATATACAAGGAAAATTCATTATAGCCTCTAAATTAAATCAGTGTAAAAGAGAACCAAGAAATACATTAACTGTGGCTTAAACTAAAAAAATCATTACTGTCAAGTCAGAATCTGATGCTCAGGGGATTTTCCAAAGCTATAAATTGCATAGAAGGAGACTGCCTTTCCTTCTCCCTCAGTGCAGCTGGTGGATTTGAACTGTCTTTGTGTTAGCAGTGCAACTCTTTAACCATAGCTACCAGAGAGCTCCCTTTAATTGTAGCTATGAGTTGCATTCACTTCCTAAACAACATGCCTCCAGAAACTCTATGAACTTTGATAAATGTCAATAGTAGTAGAGGGGCTTCAGGCCTTTTGTTCATAGGGTTGTGATGAGTCGTGCTCGACTCGAAGGCAATCAACAAGAAGTAAGGAGTTATACTGAAAATTCAAAGACATGTAGTTCAAATCCACCAGCTGCTCCATGGGAGAAAGATGGGCAGCCTCCTCCAATGTCATTTACTGCTTCTGAACACCCACTGGAGGGTCAGCTATGGGTCTGTTCCAACTAGATGGTAAATAACAAGAATAACAACTTAAAAAACTCTTTGCCACTGAGTCGGAACTGACATATAGCTGACCCTCCATTCAGGTTTCCAAGACTGAAAACTGAATCAAAGGACACTGCCCATCTTTCTTCCTTGGAGCTGCAAGTGGATATGAACAGCCAGAGAGGTGTGGCCTCTGAGTTTGCTGACAGCTCCCTAGGATCTAGGTACCAGATTCGCAGAGGGAAATTAATTGGCTGAGGCCTCAGTTACTAGCTGGTTGGCTCTGAAGCTCAGATGTTCTCCCAGCCACTGGTACAAGGAACGCAATATTGAAAATGCAAGGAAAGAGTGTTACAGCTGCCAAGAAAACAAGGAAGAAATATAGACTACCAGACAAATATTCACTCACTAATAAACAAAGGTTTTATTCACTAATGAAGACAGGAAGAAACCCACAAACCTTCAGCCCCCTTTTTTATTTATATCACCTCAAACAGAAGAAAGGCAAAATCACAACGCACAACGTGGGAAGTGTGAAATGCAAAGTGGGCATAAGTTCAACAGAGTTGTTAAACACATCATACTTAGCAGAATCCATTTTCCAGCACAGCAGCCTCTCACTAGGAGCTGAAGCTGAAGAGGATGAGGGTGTGGACCTGTAGCTGCATAAGAAGACTACTATCTGGTCCATTTATCCTTCTCATACCCACCAACCACTCACTCTTAGGATCCTTCCCTTTCAAATTTCTCCTTCCCTCCCCATGCCCATCCTCCTCCAGGAGACTGCAGCTGCTGATCCCTGTGGAGGAACACAAATCCATTCTGCCTTCCAGTTATTTGCAATCATTTTCCATCTCTTGATGCTAAACTCCTTGGGAAGCAAGAACTATTTCTTTTCTTACAGCTCAATTCCTCAGCAGCAAATGCTGTTCTGCCTCAATCCAGAGTAGATACTCAGTATAAGAGGCTAGGAAATGAAGATGAAAGAATTAGATTTCCAAATACATAATTAAATACCAGATAATGACTCCATTCACTGCCATTGAATCAGAACCAACTCATAACGGCCCCTCTGGTGGGATTCTTAGGGTAAAAATCACAACAGACTACTCATCTTATTCCCCTGGAGCAGCTGGTGGATTTGAGCCATCTATTGGATCAAAAGGGCCGAACTCACTCAGTGTTTCTTAAGCTGAAGGAGCTGAAATACAAATTCAA
>NW_006399787.1:12116184-12126638 GCF_000299155.1 Elephantulus edwardii
AACAACAATTGGCTTCCCAGCACAACTTCTTCCACTAGACTACCTGAAACCCATTTATTAAATACTGTTCTATTGTTATGCCATGTTATGTACTGCTGAGTCAGAGTCGATCCATAGCTGACCCTCTGACAGGTTTTCAGAGGCAGTTAATCACATGGGAGGAGATTGCCCGTCCTTCAGAACAGCTGGTGGCCTCAACTCCAGTGCCTTCAGGATTGAGGCACAGTTTCTTGCCACTAAGCCACCAGGTATAGCTAAACTAAATAATTCAGCCTTTCTTTTTAGCTATTTACTAGGACATTTGAAAAACACTTAGAAATAACAATGTGAATGGGAAGTACAGACATGTCAAGCCTGAAACATCAAATGAGTTTGAAGAAAAGATCAATGAAATACAGCCGACTTCTAGGAAAATATTAAGAGCCTACTGGAATTTTTTTATCTTTTACAGCAGATGCCTGAAAGAAATGAATGTTGAAATTAAAAAGTCAACATCATTCAGCAATAAAAAGGCATACTGTTGGTGTGTGCCGTCAAGTCGACTGCGATTCATAGTGATGCTAGGAATGGTAGCCCTGAACCATGGCTCTATCCTGAGCCATGAACTAGCCATAAAAAGACACTAAGAATCTTAAATACATTATTGAGAAAAAGAAATCCAGCATTGAAATGTCACTATACAATGCATGATTCCAACTATATGACACCTAGGAAAAGGCAAAATTATAACCTGTTGCTGTCTAGTAGATTCTGACTCACAGTGATCCCACAGGACAGGGGCCCGTCAGGTCTCTGAAGGGTCTGTATAATCTTAACAGATATTCACTGTCCTCTATTTCTCCAGTGGAGCCACTGGTGGGTTCCAACCACTGACCTTTTAGTTCGCAGATGAGTGCTTAACCACTGAGCTGCCTGGGATCCTCAGTCACTGTCTGATTCCAACAATATGACATTTTGTAAAAAGCAAAACTACAGAGGCAATGAACTCAGTGGATGCTCCTGGTTCCAGTGAGGGGACAGGGATGAACAGGCGGAGTACAGCATATTGAGAGGCAGGGCTCCAAATGGGTTCATTCCAGCTCAGTGGGATAAAAAGCTAAGAACCACCTGCGGATCTTGTTAAAAAGTGGATTCTGCATAGTTAGGGGTGGAAGGGCAAATTCCCAGCAAGAGGCTGAAATGAAATGAAGCCCTGAATCTTTCATAGTCTCCTGCATCCAGGTATTTATCTTTCTTATCAGCCAATTTATAATTAAAAGTTAGAGAATTGAATGAAAATGGGTGCAAAATAATTACAAGACCTGTCTACAGCAAGTGCACAATAATTGGTAGCATGTTTTATACAATTACTTTGAGTGTCAAACCCATGAACTCACACAAAGTACTGTTTCTAATCAGTTCCTTATATGAGGGCCACTCCAGAACAGACATGGCTGTCGTTCCATGATTCTAAAGTAAAAAAGACTTTCACACTACTGTTGAGGTTTTGTAAATTTCTGACTCATAAGAACTCTCTGTGATGAAACAGAACTGCCCCATAGAGCTTTCTTAGCTGTCATCTTTACAGGAGTAGATTGCCAGGTTTTTCCTCACAGACTCACTGAGTGAGTTCAACAACTATCAAGCTCTTTGGCCCTCAGCCTAGCCTCTGCCCCACCTGGAAGTGTTAAAAGCTGTCAGTAAGTGCCCAGAGTCACCCCACTATGCCAGTCCTGCCTAAAGAACTCAGCTTTCACCTTCTATGGAATCGTCCTTGACTGATGCCACAGATGGTGACTCTCCCCACCTCATGAAGAGCATCAGACACACCCACTGCTAAGCACTTTCTACAGCTGGGTTTGAAGTCCTTTGTAACTCACGGTTTTCCAGATCTGGGTGCATGTGATTTAACCTTTCTGGGCTTTAACCTTCTCATCTGCCCATCTACAATCAGGGTTATGAGAACTAAATGAGAATATATATAAAAGCATTGCTGTTAGGTGTTGCTGAATGGCATACGACTCATAGCGATCCTGTGAACAACAAATCTGAACCCTGTCCTAGCCTGGTTCATCCTCATCATCCCCTAAACACTTAAGTCCGCTGCTACAGTCACTATTTCAATCCACCCAGCTGAGGGTCCTCCTCTCTTGCTGACTCTCCACTTATCTAAGTATGATGTCCCTTTCCAAGGAAGAGCTTCTCCTAACAACATGTCCAAAATATGTGAGACAAAGCTTTGCCATCCTTGCCTCCAAATAGCGTTCTGGCTGCACTTTCTCCAAGATATATCTTTTTGTTCTTTTGGCAGTCCATGATATTCAGTATTCTTCTCCAAAAGCACAACTTAAAGACATCACTCCTTCTTCTGTCATCCTTATTGGCAGGTGATTGAGAAACCATGTCTTTTTTGTTTGTTTTATGAGTGAGGTACTGACTGAGCTCTGTCTTCTTTGGTCTTTTTTTTAAATAGTATTTTTTAATTGAAATGTTAATGAAAGTTTACAGAGACTTTAGATTTCCATTCATACATTATTGTACATTTTCCTCCCTGCCCAGCTCTCCCCCCAGTTCATTTTCTCTTTGAAAAGAAAAAACTTTCATTGTTATACAATGCCCCCAGTCCATTTTACTATGCAGCTCTTGAATTAGGTATACCTTGGAATACTACGTTGCATTGAAAAACAAGGAACTCATGCAATATTATTCAAAATGGGTGACCCTGGAGGACATTATGCTGGGTGAAATATCTCAGTCACAAAAGGACAAATACTGCATAGTGCCACTGTTGTAAAACAGGACTGGCATAGGGGTTGGGGGGCGGGAGACGGAGAAAGATGGGAACAGATGAGAGAACTGTTTAAAAGGTATATATGATTAGGTATTGTTGGCATGACATGAGTCCAGAATGAAGGCTACATAGTGGAGTGGACTTGGGGGGAGGGATTATATAACAATGAAAGAATTTTTCTTTTACTTTTCAAAGAGTAGAATGAATTAGAGGAAAGGGGTGGGCAGGAAGAAAAGTATAATAATAAATGAAAGGAAATCCAAAATCTCTGTAAATTTTCATTAAAATTAGTAATTTTTTTAAATTAGGTACATCTTAGTCTTTAAAGTGACATCATTGCTCTTTAGTATGCAATGCTTTTTAAAGCAGTAGGCAGACTTTCCCAATGCATACAATATCCTAATCACCTGACTAATGGTACCAAGGTGTTGACTGTGAGTTCAAGCAAGATGAAATCATTGACAATTTCAATCTTCTCTTCCTAGTTGCCCAGTGGTGAAGATTTTTCTATTCTTGACATTAAGATGTAATCCACATTAAAGGCTGTAGACCTTTTTATTATTCATTCATTAAGATTGTAATCCTTGATCTTCTGCAGTAAGCATTTCAAGTCTTCCTTGCTTTCAGCAAGTAAGTTGTGTCATCTGCATAACACAGATTGTTGATGAGTCTTCCTCCAATCCAGAGGTCACATTCTTCTTCACAGAGTCCAACTTCTGGAGTAATTCACTCAGCATATAGACTGAACAGGTAAAGAGAAAGGATAGAGCCTTGATACATATCTCGCTTGATTTTAAACCATGCAGGGTTCCCCTTGCTCTGTTCACAGAACTGCCTCTTGATCTAAGTTTTGCATGAACACAAGTGTTCTGAGATTCTCATTCTGCTCAATTTAGCCATATGTTATGATCCACACAGTCAAATGTGTCTGCATAATCAGTAAAACATAGACATTCTTTTGGTATTCTCTGCCTGTCAACCAGGATCCATCCGATATCAGCAATGATATCCCTGGAGCCATGGCATCTTGTAAATCCAATCTGAACTTCTGGCAGTCCTCCGTCTACATACAGTAATAGCAGTATTTGCATAATCTTCAGCAATATTTTGCTTGCATGTGATATTAATGTTATTGTCCTTATTCTCTTGGATCACTTTTCTAGAGAATGGAAACAAATATGGAGCTCTTTCCATATTCAGTTTTTCTGGCAGCTGTGCTCCAGATTTCTTAGCACAGACAGGTGATCACGCCCAGATTTGCATTTGTTAACATGCAAATTAACATGTCAATTGGTATCCCACTCATTCCAAGGACCTTATTTTTTGCCAATGTCTTCATTGTAGATTGAACTTCTTCATCAACACTGGCTCTTTATCAGTTGATGATGAGCTGTTGAGTTGCCTGAGATTCACTGCGACCCTATGTACAACAGCCCTAAACCCTGCTCCATCCCTTGCCAGTCTTACTGTCTCCGACACACCTATCCCATTACCCCAGTGACTCAATCAATCCACCTCATTGAGGGTCTTCCTCTCGTGTACTGTCCCTCCACTCTCCCAAACATGATGGCCCTTTCCAAGGACTGATCCTGCCCTGCAACATGTCCAAAGTATGTCAGACGAAGTTTCAGAATCCTTGCCTCCAAGAATTATCAGCTGACAGATAAATAAAATTATCAGAAAGATATAAATCTTTATGGAAGCAGACTACCACATATTTTTCCCTATGAATGGCTGGTTGGTTCAAACTGACTTTCAAGTTAACAACTTTACTATATTATGAGGGCTCAAGGCTCCTTGAATAAACATTCAAGCTCATTACCATTAACTTGAGTCCAACTCATAGTCACTTGCCATAACTTTCCAAGGCTATAAATCCATAAGACTATCTTTTTCCTAAGGAGGAGTTGGTGGATTTGAACTAGTAACCTTTTGGTTACCAGTCCAACATATTATGTACTATACCATTAAGTCTCCTTTAGGGGTTCTTAAGTGACCTTTGTTAGAGCAGAAGACTTTCAAATTCAATTTATGGAAAATTGGTATACTCTTATTAAAAGCACAAGATTTGCAGTCTAGAGTCCTGGGTTCAAATTCTGATTATACTACTGCCTGGCTGTGAAACTCTGATCTTTACTTAACATTGCTAAAAAGGATTCCCCCCTAGTAAAATAAGAGAATACAATTTCTACTTCACAAGACAGAAAAACAGCTTAAATTATAAAGGTAAAAGCATATAAAGGAAAAATCCTTATTTCATAGCATGCACTAAATTTAATTCAGAGTAATTTACAGACTTAAATTCTGAAAAAATACAAATAAATCTTCATGATCTTAGATGGTTATTGTTATGTGCTGTCAAGTTGCCTGCAACCTTAGCAACCCTATGTATAGCAGCTCTAAAGCCTGCCCTATCCTAAGCCAGTCTCACTGATTTGACACACCTACTTCCATTATCCCAGTTACTCTATCAATCCATCTCATTCAGGGTCTTTCTCTTGCACTGTCTCTTCACCCCTTCACCCTTCTGAGCATGAGGTCCTCCTGGCCATGTGCCCAAAGTATGTGAGATGGAGCTTCAAAATCCTAGCCTCCAAGGAGAAACTTGAATCTTGGATTAGGCACTGATTTCTTGTGTATGGCACCAAGAACGTATGTGATAAAAGACTGCTAAACTGGATATGATCAATATTTAAAACTTTTATGTATCAGAGAATCCTACAAAGTGAAGACAGCCCACAAAACAGGACAAAATATATACAAATCCTATCGGATAAGGAGCTTGTGTCCAAAAATACAAAGCATGTCCTAATACAATTTTAAGAACATAAATAGCCCAATTATAAAATGAGCCAAGGATCTAAGTTGACATTTCCCAAAAGAAGATATACAAATTGCCCATAAGCTCATAAAAAGATGCTCTCTCAATGTCATTAGTCACTAACCAACTCAATTCACTGCCCTGGGAATCCATTCCAACCCTCTGCAACCTTCCATCAGGATACTGAAGCTATAAATCTCAACTGGAGAACACATCCATCTTACTCTCAGAGTGACTGGTGGGTCTGAACTGCTGACCTTTCCGTTAACAGCCACCAGCATGGTTGTCATTGTTGTTGTTTACCGTTGAGGCGGAACCAAGCCATAGCTGACCCTTCCGTGGCTTTTCAGAGACAGTTAATAACAAGGGAGGAGACTGCCCATCCTTCTCCCACATTGTTAGGAAAATGCAAATGAAAACCACAGCAAGACAGACCTCACACCCACTCAAACTCAACTCAACCCCATTGCCACAGCATCAGTTCTGACAGGTAGTAACCCTCTAGCAAGTTTCCAAGGCTGTAAATCATTATGAGAAGAAACTACCCTTTTCTCCCTCACAACTACTGGTGAATTCATACTGCTGAAATCTTCAGGTTACACACACAACTGGCTACAGACTACACTGTATTTTCATACCCTTTAGGATGGCAACACTCCTGGCACCAGCAGTCAGGAAATCAAAAGACTAATTGCATTAGGAAAATCTGTCAGGGACTCTCCAGAGTGCTGAGTAGCAAGGATGTCTAGAGACTAAGGTGTGCTTGATCCAGTCCGTGGTTTCACAATTACTTGCTATACATCAGAGAGCTGGACAATGACTAAGGATAATGGAAGAATTACTGATGCCTTGGAGTTGTGGTCCTGGAGAAGTGTATTGAACATGCCATGGACTACCAAAAGAACTAGCAAGGAGAGGGTGAAACCAAGCTGTTCCTTGGAGGCAAGGATTTTGAGACTTTATCTCACATAGTTTGGGCATGTAGCAAAGAGGGACCAGCTTCTGGAAAAAGATATCATACGTGGAAGGGTCCAGGGACAGTGCAGGTGAGAAAGACCCTAGACGAGATGGACTGACACAATAAATGAGGTAATGAGGGTAGATGTGCCAGAGACAGTGATTGGCTCAGTACTGAGCAGCGTGCAGAGCTATTGTGCACAGGGTGGCTATAAACTGATGGCACATTATAACATTAATAAGAAGGATGGCAACAGGGTGCTCAGATAGCCTGAGGGGGTTCTGGTGGCCTGCAATGTCAACCTAAAAGCACGTGGTTCGAATCCACCAGCTGTTCCACAAGAGAAAGATGGCCATTCAACTCCAGTGCAATTTACTATGCTCTGAAAACCTGCTACACAGTCAGCTATGGGCCAGTCCTGACAGTACTTAACAACATGATGGCAATGATAGAAATGATGGCTAATGATAAGAGCTGGTGAAGTTGTGGATAAATTGGCATCATAATATGAGAATGAAAAATGGTGTAATCTTTTTGGTAGTTTGGTAGTTCTTCAAAACATACATACAGAGTTACCATAGTCTACTACATTTATATAGGTGAGCAGTGAAAACCTGTATCCACACAACAAAGCTGGATGTGAATTCACGGCAATGTTATTCCTAAGAGCCCAAAGTGGCCAAACTCCAAACGATCATGAAGTGATGAACAGAAAACAATCGTAATATACCCATGAATAATGGGTATTCAGTCAGAGAAAGAATGAAGAATTAAGGGCAGGGTTCAGAGCTACTGTGCAAGGGGTCGCTATGAGTTGCAGGCAATTCAAAAGAACCTAACAATACCTTGTGACACGGGAGAACCTGAGAAACACTACGTTAAATGAAAGGTGGCACTAATGAGCGGTCACATATTGTTAAGATCCTACTTATATGGCAAGCAGACAGAAGGGTGAGTGGTGGTCATTAAGGGTTTGGGGGTGAGGTGTAAACGGGGGAGTGACTGCTCACTGGTATGGGTTTTAGGTGAGATTATAAAAATTATCTAAATGTACCGTGATTATGGTTGTACTGCTTTGACTATACTAAAAATATGAAAATCACTGCATTGTACAATTTCAATATGTAAACTTCGTGACAAATTAATCTGAATAGCTGGAGATTTTTGGTTTTGTTTTAAAGTATAGAGGACAAGTATCAATTGTCATTTGCCAATTTGCCTGTTAATGCCAGGTCATTTCCCCCATGTTTTAGAAAGATTCCTGAAGCCCTTTCAACCTCTGACTGTTCCCGATCCTGAGGAACCTGTGGGGTGCCTCTGGGCAGCCGCTGACCCCAGCATCCGGGGCAAATATTACAGGGATTCCCTTGGGTGCTTACCCAAAGCACAGGCCATGGCGGCGCCCACCAGGCCTCCACCTGAAACCACCACATCGTACACGATATCTGCTGGGGCGCCAGACCACCTCCGGCAGGGGAACAGCGTCCCTCGGCGGGCAGCTGCAGGACCAGCTCCCAACAAGCTAACAGCTACGCGGGCCGCCATGCTGCTACGCTGACCCGACGCTCCTTGGAGGACATTTCCCTAAGCCCGCCTCCGGAAGCCCTTCCGGAATGGAGCCCTCCAATCATATTCTAGTGAGCATGTTGTCTGTAGACCGGAAATAAGCCTCAAAAGGCCAGTCAGAAAATGATGCTTGACTCTTTGGGCGGGATTTTTTTAGAGGTTGATCTGGCTTCTTTCTGTATCACAGTTTGATGCGAAATTCCTTCTATTAAATTCAGACTCTTAGCGAATAGAACAAAATACTGCCTGGCCCTGCGCCAGCCTCACAATCATTTCTCTGAGGCCATTATGGAGCCACTCTGTCAACCCGTCTTTTTGAGGTGCTTCCACTTTTCTCTAAGAATGATGTCCTACAGGGAAAGTCCCCTCTTGAAATCATTTCAAAACTAAGTGAGAGGAAGTCTTGCCATTCTGAAGAGCATTTTAGCTGTACTTGTTCCAAGAATAAGTTGTTCAAGTTTTCTAACTGTCCACAATATAGTATTCAGTAATATACAATATTCTCCAACACCGTAATTCAGATATATCCATTCTTCTTCACTCTTCCTTATTCATTGTTCAACTTTCGCAAGCATATAAGTCTATTTAACACACCATGGTTTAGGACTGGCTCGTCCTAGCCCTCAACGTGACACCATTGTTTATCAATTCTTTACAGAGGTTTTTCGCAGCCGATTTGCTCAGCGCATCCACCAATCAAAGGCTGAAGCTCGAGAGGGGGCGGATCCCAACAGTGAGTTGCTGGTTGTCGCTGCTGCAGACATCGCTGCAGTCTGCACCGCCTCTGCCTCTGCCAGGCCAAAAAAGATGACTGTGGGGAGCCCCAGGGGGAGCCCCGACAGCTCGGAGTCCAGCGAGCAGGTGAGAAGGGAAAGGGAAAGGAGAGGAACGACTACGTTCCAGGATGGAATCCCCAAGAAAGGACTCTGTTTGACGTTGCCTGGGAGACGGGCAGGGGTGTGGCTGAAGGGTGGTGGGATTAGCATAGGTGATGGTTAAAGGCCTAGAAGAGGCGACAATTGGGGATTTTATGGCAAAGTATTCCTAGAACCATACCAAGGGTCCTCAGTTTTCGTTTATTCCTCTCAGCTACCCAATGACCAACAATATGATCGTTGTCCCCATTTTGTAGATGAGAAAACTGAGGAATGATTCTAAAATCCATCTGGACAGAAAGTAGATTGGTGGTAGGCAAGTGAGAGGGAAATTATTGTGATGGTGATGCAACTTTGTAAATAATGCTAAAACCCATTGTATTGTGAACTTTCAGTGGATAAATGGTATGATTTGTATGATATGTCAATAAAATTATTAAAAAGAAAAAAATACTCTAACCCCACATGCTAGTAGCTGAGCCAGGACTGCAGCACATGTGTACCTTTGACCTGGTAACTGTTTTTCCATTGTTGTATCCTTGAGGTCTAGTGAACCCATCACCTCAAGCACCCAGTGGTCTGGCCCCAACTGTCTTCCCTGTTACATTCAGCCTCCTACAGCCCTATCCTGGCCCCTTGCCTGCTTCTCTGACATCTCGAGTGCTCCAATCATACTGGCTCTCTTTCTCTCCTATAGTTAAATTTTTTTCCATCTCAGCACACTGGCTTGGAGCCTTTGCAGTGTTTGTTGCCCAAAAGCTCCTGGCCCTACATTTTAGCAAGGCTAGCTCCTTTTCATCAATCAGGTATTAATCCAAAATTCCCCTACATTGAGAACATAAAAATCAGTCTATGCTTGAGAAAGTAAAACTTAGATGTAGAGAAAGCAAGCCTCCAGATCAATAGAAGACAGTTACTTCTAGTTACATGTTTGCTGCAAAATTACTAATACTCCCTTCTTCTGAATGATTATGGGTGCTTACTAAATATTTATCCAGCTCTGCTTTGTTTTCCCTAGTCTTTTAAATAAAAATTACTCCATTACCAAGTAACTAAATTATCCCAACTTCATGATAGCAAGGCATCAACCAGCCAGTCAACTCAAAGTTGATCACTACTTCCTTGATGTTCTTCAGAACTGTTCAACAACAATCAATTCTACAAACTTTCCCATCCTCTTGCTGAAAGTCCTCTGCTATTCCCTTTAGTTTCCTATCATATGCTGCCACAAATTAATATGTCTAATATTGATTATGGGTATGATTATATATGATTCCTAGTGGTCTTTATCTGATGGGTTTTATCAACCAAAGAGATTTCTATAGCCACTTAACCATTCTGTATTACCTCACAATGTTCTCACTGAATGTTTTCAGTTTGTTTGCTCACTGTAAGAATTGCCCTTGGGGGAGAGAATAGTCTAAAAGTATTATATTTTAGGGCATCATTTTTATCGTAGGAGTA
>NW_006399787.1:12126903-12145701 GCF_000299155.1 Elephantulus edwardii
AGAAGAGAGATCCTGTTTGTCTCGTCCTCAGCCAGATTGAAGTACACATTTAAAACTCAAGCTTACTGCCATCGGGTTGATTTCAGTTCATAATGACTCTCCGGAGAGGGATGTGAATCTTAACAGGAGCAGACTGCCCATCTTTCTCAGAACCACTGATCGATTCAAACCACCAGAGGCACACAGCCTTTGGATAGCACCATGCTACAGATAATGCCACCAGACTTCCTATTATACGTTGTTATGTGCTATCAAGTAGAAACTGACTCATAGCTGACCCTCAAGTGGTTTTTCCAAGGCTATAAATTTGCATGAAAGGAGATTTTCTCAACATCAAGAAAACAGAACACCTTCACCACTGAATTAACAGGCAACATTGTGACAGAAAGAGAAAATATTGTCAACAATTCCATTTTACTTGGATCCACAATCAACACCTATGCTAACAGCTATCAAGAAATTAAAATACAAAAAAAAAATTTAAAAAAAGAAATTAAAAGACATGTTACATTGAGGGAAATCTGCTCTCAAAGACCTTTACAAAGTTTTAAAGAGCAAGGATGTCACTTTAAGGACTAAGGTGTGCCTGATCCAAGCCCTGGTCTTTTCTGTTGCTTCCTATACATCTGAAAGATGGACATTGAATGAAGGTGACAGAAGAAGACTTTGAATTGTGGTGCTGGAGAATAGTACTGAATATCCAATGAACTGCCAAAAGCAAAACAGTTCAATGAAGAAGAGCAACCAGAGTGCTCCTTAGAGTCTTTACTATGGTGCAACTTAATCTCACATACTTTGAGCATGTTGTCAAGAAGGGATAGTCCTTGCAAAAAAGACATCATCCTGGGAAAAGGTAGAGGGTCAAAGAAGACCTCCACCAAGATGGATGGACACACAGCATATCAGAAATGGTGTGATGTTAAAGATTTATTGTTCAAACTGGCTTTCCTAGCCATTGTTTGACTTTGCATTGTGTATGGGCTGGTTATGTAAATAGGGAATATTATCCTGTCTACAAGGAGATTGGCTAATCTCTCCAATCCACCATTAAATTGAGTGGATCCATCAGCAGAATGGGAGGATCTTCCCCACCAGCAAAGGAGAATCACGAGAATGTCGCATGTCCTTCAGGGTCAGAAATTCTTGTGCCAGCTAGACTAAGGCTCACTGGAGCAGCACATATGGCAGCCATAGAGGAGAAGCAGAGGCATGACATGAAATGGAGCAGAACTGGGGACTTCTAGGCCCCAAAACCAGAGCTAAGAGCCTTTTGCCCACGTTTGTTGGAGGACTGGGGTGGAGAGAGTCATAATTAGCAATAACGAGAGCTTTATAACATTGGTGTAAAGCCTCAAGACCCAAGGCTGAAGCCCCGATAAGCACATTTTGGAAGCTGTCTTGACTATAGTCTGCTACTAACCTGAATTGTAGCCTTTTGACTTCCCTAATGTGGTTCTGGACCCCAGAACACTTAACTGTGCTCATGTGAAACCTATATATTTGGACCAGGAAGCAGTAGTCAGAACAGAGCAGGAAAACACTACATGGTTCAAGATTAGGAAAGGTGTACATCAGGAATGTGTCGTATCTCCTTACCATTTCAATCTATATGCAGAATAGATGATTTGAGAGGTTGAACTTTATGAGGAGGAATGTGGCATCAGGATTGGAGGAATACTCATCAGAAACCTACATTATGCAGATGACACAGATGATACAACCTTGCTTGCTGAAACTGAGGATGACATGAGGCATTTGCTGCATAAGGTCAAGGACTGCAGTCTTCAATATGGATAGAAGCACAACATCAAGGAGACAACATTCTCATAACTGAGCTGATTGGCAGCTTCATGATAGATGGAGAAGAGATCGAGATTGTTGATAACTTCACCTTGCTTGGTTCCACAACCAACACTCTTGGCACCAACAGTCAGGAGATCAAAAGATGAATTGCATTGGGAAAGTCTGTTGTCAGGGACCTCTCTAGAGCAAAGAGCAACGATGACAGTCTGGAGACTAAGGTGTGCCTGTCTAGGCTGTGATCTTCTCAATTACTTGCTATGCATCTGAGACCTGGACAATAACTAAGGATGAGAGAAGAAGGATCGATGCCTTTCAGTTGTGCTGGAGAACAGTGTTGAACATACCTGGAGTGCCAGGAGAACAAACAGCTCTATTTTGGAGAGGGTAAAACCAAGTTTCTCCTGTTTCTCCTTGTAGGCTATGGTTTTTAAGCTCCGTCTCACATACTTTGAGCACATAGTCAGGAGAGATCAATCCTTGGAGAAGGACATCATGCTTGGAAGGGTGGAGAGACAGTGCAGGAGAGAAGACCCAGAGTGAGATGGGTTGACTCAATGACTGGAAAAATAAAATTAGGTCTGTTGGAGATGAGGAGATGGGCTCAGGATAGGGCAGGGTTCAGAGCTAATGTACATAGGGTCACTATGAGTTGCAGGCAACTCAATGGCACATAACAATAGCAATATTGTTCTTTGTGGTCTGTGAGCTATAACATCAAATTTTGTACCTAGTAAGTCAGTAAGATTAATGTTGGGATGAGTAGAAAGAGATGTGGACGCTTGGGGGACATTTCTGACTTCATGGGCATTGGTTTTGTATTGTTGTTGTTGGCGGAGATAGTTCTCTTTTGTGAAGTTCATGAAGGACAGATATGGCCATATTCATGCGGCCTTTTTAGAGATGCTAAGTATGGCACAGGATAGGCAAGTTTCAGATCCATTGTTCATATGGTCGCTATGAGTCATAGGCAACTCAAAGGCGCTTAACAACAACCATATCTCTCGAGGAGCAGTTGGTGGATTAGAATCTCCTGCCTGTGGGTTGGCAGCACAGCTCCTTACCCAGTAGGCCACCAGAGCTCCCTAGTACATGTTGTTGTAGTGCATGATCAAATTGAAACTGACTCATAGCTTCCCTCCAGCAGGATTTTAGAGGCACTAAATCACACAGGAGGAGATTGCGCTTCCTTTTCCAGCAAAGCCACTGGCGGATTCGAATCACATACCTTTCGGATTGCAGTGCATCTTCTTACCACTAGACCCCCAGAGCTTCCTACCTAATACTGAATGACTGAATGAATGAGTAAAAACTAGAGCATTGCTCTTTCAACTAGCCCATCCTTTCTCTCCTGTTCATCATTCATTTCTGGTGACAGAGTGGAAATTAGCTGGAATTTTTTTTTTTTTTAAAGTGCAGACAGAAGCCGGGAAGGAAGATGGCAAACAGGCAGGTAAATCCAAGTAGGGAAAGCCTAGATTATAGGCAAGGTCATGAGTAGGATTCTTGGAATGCAAGGAACAGGAAGAATGAGAAGAGGAGGTACTCTGTAAATGTTTATTATACTAGATGGAGTAGGGAGCCCGCAGCTTCCCTCTCCAAAGAACAACCTCAAGTATCAGGTTGTGAAATTCTTAAGAGAAAGGAACTCATTTTATATTCCTTGTCCTGTTGGGCTCAGTCCCTAAAAGCCACAGGATTCTTCAAAGTGAGATTAACAGTTGTTGCTGTGTATCATAGAGTTGACAACGACTCATAGTGACCCTATCACCTAGCTCTGAACCCTGCTCTATCCTGAGCCAATCTCACTGACTCTGACACACCTACCTTCATTACCCCAGTTATTGTGTCAATCCATCTCACCCAGGGTCTTCCTCTCCTGTGCTGTCCTTCCACCCTTCCAAGCATCATGTCCTTCTCCAAGGACTGGTCCTTCATCACAACATGCCTAAAATATGTGAGATGGAGTTTAAATTAATTTTAAATTGTCATTTGACCCACCCTCTATTTCTGTTTCATTTTAGATATTTCCTCCCAAATCCTCCTCAGACACAGAAGCGGGAGAGGAACTTCCTGGAGATGCGCTAGTCTTGCCCAGGGCTGGCAAGCTGGAGGAGTTCCTTAGTGCAGAGGAGGAGACAGATTCTGCTTCTGACTCAGTGGAGAGCTTTTACAAGAGCCTGGAGATACTAACTCGGAATGGCACGTGGAGCCTGTTGGAATCCCTGGATCTGTCAGACTCTGACAGTGATGGAATCTTTTCTGAAGATAATGAAGATCTGGAGAGTTTCTTCCAAGACAAGGGCAGGGGGAAGCCAAGTGTCCAATTCCCACAACCTCTGAGGTAAGGCACTGCGCCCTCTATAACTGAGGGCCAGCAGGTCATGACATCTCTCTGGGCTTCATATCCTTCCAAGTTCACTCCTTCTAGAAACTTTCAGGTCCCAAGTGTTCCTTACCTAGTAATCCTGTATCTCTTTGTGTTGTTGTTATTGGGTACTATTGAGTTGGAATCAACCCATAGCTGACCCTTCAGTGGCTTTTCAAAGTCAGTGAAATCACATGGGAGGAGATTGCCCATCTTTCTCTGTGGAGCAGCTAGTGGATTCAAACCCTTGTCTTCAGATTGACAGTGCAGCTCCTTATCACTAGGCCACCAGAGGTTTGGGTAACCTTTAGTCACATGAAGCCTTAGAATTGACTAAAAGAATGTGTTTCCCAAACACTGTCTTCCCCAAAAATAACAACAGTGGTACTGGCTACCATTTATTCTTCATTTCTTTTATTCAAACATTGTTATATGTGTGTATGTATATATCATCTAGTATTTTCTCATCTCCAAAACACTGTCTTTGAATATTATTTTTGCCATTCTAAGATGATATTGAGACTTTTTTAAGGTCACACAGCCGGTAACTGCTTGAAGCAAGTTGTGTACCTGGCACTGCTGACTCTAAAGCTCTGCCTTGCACCATCGTTGCACTGTTCTCTCTGTCATATGCAAATAAGAGGGGACAAAGTGGCAATTTCTAGAGCAGTTGTGTGAAGTTGCTTCCTGCCAGAGCTGCTGATGTGGGAATGAGGGAGGCTGGCTGTGAAAGGCCTGTGGGGCTGTGATGGTAACTGCAAAGCCAGCTGTGGCCTATTGGGAAGGGAGGACAGGGACAGGTGGGGAGGAGGGTCCTAGCTGTCTGGTCCTCCATGTATACATCTGCTTTCCTCACCCAGGAATGGCTCCACAAGGCGCTGCAGCTCCTTGAGCAATCTTCCCTCAGACAGTCCCAGGGCTCAGCCCAGCCCACGCCCTGTCTCCAGGCCCTCCTCCCAGCGCAGAAGCATCAGTTCCTGGGCCTCAACCATCACGGTCCCCCGGCCATTCCACATGACTCTGCGAGAGGCCCGAAAGAAGACCCAGAGGCTGACCTCACCTTCCTTCTTTGAGCACGAGAGGCAGCAGGCACAGAGGCAGGCGCAGGAGGAAGCTGAGTGCCACCGCCAGTTCCAGGCGCAGCCTGTGCCCGCTCACGTCTACCTGCCCCTCTACCAGGAGATTGTGGAGCGCAGTGAGGCTCGCAGACAGGCAGGGATCCAGAAGAGGAAGGAGCTGCTCCTCTCTTCCCTGAAGCCCTTCAGCTTCCTGGAGAAAGAGGAGCGACGAAAGGAAGCTGCTCGACAGAGGGACTTGGCTGCCACAGTTGAGGCCAAGGTCCCCAAGCAGAAAGCCACCAGGAAGAAGATCCCCAAGTCTATTCTGGAGCCAGCCCTTGGGGACAAACTTGAGGGTAAAGCTATCCTTGTCCTAATCTCTTCTCCTGCCTAGGGGTCCTGAGAGGCACTGTTGGGGTTCACTGGGATTTAGGGATTGGGCTGTCTTGGAGATGAGCTGTTCAGGTGTATCTACTAGAGGCTGCACTGGACTGCTCACTGCAGGCCACAAGTCTACTGTGTGGTGGGGGAACCACATAAGAGTAGAAAGTATGAGGTCCTACAGGAAGTATACCCAAGTTTCGTCCTGTTGGCCTTTCTCTCAATCACCCAACCTCATGGATATGAAGACTCAAGAGGAGAGAACCAATGAGACAAAGATCAGTGTAGGCTAGACTGCCACTAGCCAGCTGTTTAGGCAAAAGCTCTCCAATGTTTTCCCCACTCTGGTGAGGTGGTCAGTCACTGAAGTTCCTGGAAGGGTCATTGTTTGCACCTTTTAAGAGTGGCTCTGAATAGGATGCTGAGGCTTTATTTGAGCCTTAAGTAACTCCCACTCCTTCAGTAACACGTGTTTTACTGTCCTATAAACATCCCATAAACAGACATGGGATTTTTAGACATATGAGTAAGACAGATAGCAGAAAAATAATTGCAAATGTGATGGATCTGAAGTAATTAATGGGGGAACATAAGAGATTCTCTTATGTGGGTGGCTTTAACAAACAGAAATTCCTTTCTCACAATTTCTTGTTATTGCATGCCATTGAGTTGGAACTGACTGATAGCTGAACCTCCAGAGAGTTTTCAGAGGCAATAAATCACACAGGAGGAGATTGTCTGTCCTTCTACCATGGAGTACCTTGTAGATTCGAACCACTGACTCTAGAAGCAGCCTTTCTCTTTTTCCCTTCCTTGGGGATCCTTATGTGGCATGGCATCCACCTTCCCCATCTCATGCTTTCTGGTATATTTAACTGTCCCTTTTCTATTTCAAAAGATATTTCTTTAAGATACATGGCACATTAACACTATAAAATCAACATAATTTAAAAATCCATTCTCAAATGAGATTATTGCTAATGGTTAAGATTTACAACACATATTTTTAGGATACAGTTCAGTCTATCACAGTGTCCTGCGGAGCATGTAACTGGGCCTAGTGGGTGGTGAAGGGCTTGGAGACATTGGAGGAGGCCCCAATGGACAGTGAGCACTGAAGCTGAAGGTGAAAAGGATTAATTCACTAAAGAGAGAGGAGTGTGTGAGACATGACGTTAAGAGAAAAAGGAATATAGTCAAAGGATGGAAAGATAGAAGAGGCCGAGGAGAGAGGGGAGTCTGGAGGGTGCAACAGGACAGACCTAGAGCTGGTGGGCTTGTGGGACACATGAGGGAGTTTGGACTTCATTCTAAGGACGTGAGGGAACTCACGGATTTTACGCAGGGTGGCTCTTGATCAGGTAGACATTTCAGAAAGGTTAATCTGGTTGCTGCATGGATAATTAAAGTCAGAGTTTGTCGGGGCTGCCTAAAGCAAGACTGGAGGGAGGTGGGTCTAATGGGAAGCTAGTTCAAGAATTCAGTTGAGAAATTATGGAACAGGGTCAGTGGAAGGAGGGTGGATTGATGAGCGGCTAGAATGATAGATGCTGCAGAACTTGTGACTGATTTAGTGAGAAAGGGAAGAATAACAAATGATTTGGACAATAGGCTTGGGCACGTGGGTGCAAAGAGAGGTCTTTGGAGTACAAAAAGATGTGAAAACCTGGGGGAGGAGCAGGTGACTAGGCCTCTTCCTCTTGCTCCTTGTCTTTGAGTGCTCAGAGAGTGTTAAGAGTTAACTATCTTTACAAAGGGGCTGACGCTGAGGCCCACAACCTTCATCATCCAGCTCTCCAGAAAAAAAAACCAGACTGATCTGTTTCTGTGATAAACATATCCCCTTGTGGCCAATTTCAGGCACCCCATATGATATCAGCAGGCTCACAAAATTCTTAAAAAGTTTAACACTTGGCTATAGCAGTGTTTAAAAGAGGGAAAAAGTTCAGTATTAAGTTTGGTCCCTCCTCACCCATTACCAGCCTGGCTTTTCTTCCACAGAAGCTGAGCTCCTCAGGAAAATCCGCATTCAGATGAGAGCCCTGGACATGCTCCAGAAGGCTTCCTCTCCTGTTACCTCCTGTGCTAGCCGGGCAGATGAGAAGTCTCGAACCGCCACCCGAACCCGGGAGCAAAAGCTAGGGTTTCTGCAGACTGACTTTGAATTCCAGCCTCGGGTGAATACTACCGTCCCCGACTATGAGGGTCTTTATAAAGCTTTCCAGAAGAGAGCTGCCAAAAGAAGGGAAACCCGAGAGGTGACTCGGAACAAGCCCTTCTTGCTGAGAACTGCCAACCTGCGTCATACTCAGCAACCTAGTGATGCTGATGTCCCAGGAAGGCGGAAGGTGAGAACCCAGGGGGTTGTGGGACAGTTAGAACCTGTGGCCTGGAATACAGGGGTGGGCCCAGGTCTCAGTGGAGGGGCCCAGGTCTCAATGTAAGGCATGTCTCACCACTTTTTTCAACCTCATTTTCCCCCCTACTAGTTTATTTACAAAATTTGAATACAAATTCGAACAAATTCTTTCAATTTCCCTCACCCCCCCAGCCATCAAATTGTACAACCCCATGATTAATCTCTCCCTCCCACTGCACATCCACACCCTCTGCTTCCAGCCTTTCCCACCCATCATGGATTATATTCATTCTACAATAACGGTTTTTTACAGTATTTATCCTTGTGGGTCTGAGTTAGTTCTCTCAGCATAATGCTCTCCAGTCCCTTCCAAGTTAGGTAATAATTTACAAAGTTATTGCTCCTGCGTGCTGCATAGTATTCCATTGTGTGAATGTACCATAATTTCTCAGTCCATTCATTTATGTTTGGACATTTGAGCTGATTCCATGTTCTTGTGATGGTGAATAATGCTACTGTGAGCATTGGTGTACAAACTGAGGCACAAACTGATATTTGTACACCAATGTTCATAGCAGCATTATTCACCAATGCAAGAACATGGAATCAACCTCATTTTTTAAATAAATACTGTCTCGGTTGTAAGGCAATAATTTGTGAGACTTAATTATCAGTCAGTGGTAAGACTCATAATTTCTATAAACCTAAGACCATAAGAATACTTTCTTTCCTTTGCTACAGAGAGATCTGGTGACATAGTGTGTTATGGGTTAGATTACTAATCAAAAGGTCAAGGGTTCGAATCCACCTGCTGCTCTGAGGGAGAATGATGGGCACTATCCTGCCACAATGATATATAGCCTTTAAAAAAATAAAGGAAAAAAGAGAGAAAGAAAGATTTATAGCCTAGAAAACTCAATGGAGGGTCCACTTGATGGAGGGTCAGTCCCTTGGGGGGTCATTATGAGTTGGAATTGAACAACTCAATGGAAGTAGTATTTGGGTTTTGGGGTTAAAATCTAAGAAGGTCTAGAAGTCAGAGAGTTGGGATTAATTGCTTAAATCCCTGTGCCAACTCCAAAACTCTGAATATTTGAGCAAATGCTAGGATTGATAGCCAATTCTTGGCTGTTGTGGCACAGTCACTAAAGTGTTTACCTGATAAACAAAGTGTCAGTGATTCAAACTCACCAGCCACTGTGCAGAAGTCGGATGTGGCACGCGGCTTCCATCAAGACCTCCACCCTTGGAAACCCCGTGCAGCAGTTCTCCTCTGCCCTGGAGGCTCTTCTCTGTGTCAGAACAGACTTGACCAAAGTGAGTGGGTTTGATATTTTTTACATGGCTACTCAACTTGAGTTCTCATTCCCCTAACCTTATTCCCAGGAAAAGAAATGGAGCTTCCCTGAGTAGCCCTTCACTGAAATTGAATCCTAGCTAAGACTGAAAATAAACACATGTGCCTACCAATACCAGCTTTCTTTTCTTCCAGGATTCCTCACAGCCGCCTGCCACTCCCCTGCCCAGGAGTCGCTCACTGAGCGGCCTTGCTTCCCTCTCGGTCAACACCCTCCCTGTGCATATTACAGATGCCACCAGGAAGAGGGAGTCTGCTGTCAGGTAAGTGATGAGGCTGCACAGATCACTCTCTGATCTTGACCCACAGTCAGGAAACTGCTCTGCCACTGAGCCTCCTCTCTGGTCACCAAGAGGCCTCAAGGGATCAGAAGAAATTTTCTGTTAGGATAGAAGTACAAGTGGCCCCACATCTGCTGATGGAGAACACTTTGCCAGCATTTAGCAGCAGCTCCCCAGGCCAGGCACAATGTTAAAACTGAATATACCTTAGAGAACCTGTAGTTAACATCTGGAGCACTCTAGTGGTGCAGTGATAAGCAGTTGCACTGCCAACCCAAGGGCACATGGTTCAAATCCACTGGATTATCTGTGAGAGAAAGATGGGCTGTCTCCTGTGTAATTTACTGCCTCTGAAAACCTGCTAAGAGTTGGTTCCTACTCGATGGAACTCAAAACAGTTAATATCTAGTCTGCAATACAGAAAAGCAAGCAAGCACGTAATCACAGTATTTTATAACTAGTGCGATGATGGGAGAGTGCAGGGGGCTGGGGCAGGAAAGTGTCAATTCTTTTGGAATATTAAACATCCAAGGCAAAAGCTCAGGGATGAGGAGGAATTAGCTGAAGACAGGAAAAGAAAGGAGTTCCAGAGAGTGCAACATGGGTCAAGGGACATAATAAAAGAGGAAGGTGGCCATGAGGCCTAGGAATTGAGAGAAGCATGATGACGGGTGGCTGAACCTGCCACACAGATAATGAAACAGCCTTTGCCTAGTTGAGAGTCATCTTGGACAGCTATTAGAGGTATCAACTGGGGAACAAGAGCCTGTTAGTTTTGACTCACCAGATTCTGTCATGATCCTTTTCACATGTAGCCGGTTCCCCTGCACCAGGAGTCCATCCACTAGGCCAGTGAGCAGTGAGAGTTCCCGGAGCACTTTAATTCCAGGACAAGACGGAGGATTTAGTCTTTTCTGTGGGCTTACAGAGTCCATAGAACTTTCTGCTTGGCACCCTAAGACCTACAACAGGGCTGTTGGAGATGAAGTTAGAATCAAAGGGATCCTTCCTTTTAAATGTTTTCATTTTAGCAGCTTCATCAGTGGGTCCCAGAAATAGGGAGTGTGAAGTATTAGCAGATGAAACTTTCATGTTCTCCTTTCTATTTGAAAGGCTGTATCTAAATGCGAGTCTTGATTGTTTCCTATAAGGAACTCTCCATAGTACTGTGTTTAATGGTATTTGCTAAATACTACAAGTTGACCCCAATTTGTCTACATTGAAGAAAGCCCCATTTCCAGTTCTAGGAAAGCAAATTTGTATTCTCACAGAACCATAAGCCTAGTACCTTCCAGACCACCAGTAGTCAAGGGCACAGTGGTCAAGGGCAGAAGTTGAGAGTCAGAAATCCTAAGTTCTAATCATGGCTTTCCACTGAAATATCATGTAGCTTTATAATTTAAAATTATCATTAAAATAATTTAAAAAGTGATTTATCCTTCCTGAATTTCCATTTCCTCAAACATTAAAAAAAAAAAGCAGCTTAGAGTCCTTATCTCACAGGAGAGGTATATTGTTGTCTTGAGCTGCCAAGTCATCCACGACTCATAGCGACCCTATGTACAACAGCTCTGAAGCTGAGCCTGTCTCACTGATTCCAACACACCTACCCCCATCGCCCCAGTTATTGAATCAATCCATCTCATCTGGGGTCTTCCTCTCCTGCACTGTCCCTCTAACCTTCTGATGTCCTTCACCAAGGACTAGTCCCTTCTGGCCATGTGCCTAAAATATGTAAAACGAAGCTTCAAAATTCTAGCCTCTAAGGAGAAACTTGGTTTCACCCTCTCCAAGACAGACCTATTTGTTTTCTTCGTGGTCCACGGTAAGTTCAGTACTCTTCTCCAACACCACAGATTGAAGGCATCAATTCTTCTTTTGTCATCCTCTGTCACTGTCCAGCTTTCTGATGCATGGCAAGTAATTGCAAAGACCATAGCCTGGATCAGGCACACCTTAGTCTCTAGTTTGACATCATTGCTTCTCAGTACTCTGGAGAGGTCCCTGGCAGCAGATTTTCCCAATGCAGTTCATCTTTTGATTTCCTGACTGCTGGTACCAAGAGTGTTGATTGTGGAGCTGAGCAAGTTGTAACTGTTAACAACCTCAATCTCTTTTCCATCCATCCTGGTGCTGCCAGTTACTGAGAAGTTATTTAAGTGAGAATATCTAAACTTGTGTTTTTCAATTAGCAAGCAAACATCTTCTGGGATAAGAAATCTTAGTTCATGGTGTTGAGAATGCTTCATCTGCTAGTAAACTGAATCCCAGATTTTAAATATTGATGAAAATTCCAGTTGTGGTAAATTACCAACCCCATTCACAAGAACTACCAACATACTTTCCATAGAGATTACAAAGATTGCTTTTAAAATATGCATTCCTAAATTCATCATCTCTATTCACTTTTGCCTCCTACCTTTCAGAAGCTCACTTGAAAAAAGGAACAGAACAGATGAGAGTACTCAGTGGTTGGAAATGCACAAAAAGAAGTGCCAGGCAATGTCTAAATCCGTGACATTGCGTGCAAAGGCGCTGGATCCCCATAAAAGCCTGGAGGAAGTGTTCAAAGCAAAGCTGAAAGAGAACCGGTCAGTGAGCTCCATGTGTCAAAGGGGTGCTTATCTTGGGATCCAGCAGATCACTGAAAATTGCAAAATGGTCCTTAGGGTGGGTAGGCTTCTGTCCCAGAAACAGTCATTACTTTGTAGTTTTGTGTACGTGGTAGTTACTCTGCTTACATGGACTGAAGTGTTCCCTGGACTTGAAAAGGACAGAATTCATTCTAGAAATCTTGTTAATTCCAGGAATAATGATCGGAAGAGAACAAAAGAGTATAAGAAAGAATTGGAGGAAATGAAGAAAAGAATACAAACAAGGCCCTACCTCTTTGAACAAATTACCAAGGTAAAATGAAATCATCATTCATTTTCTTTACTTCTTGGAAAAAACAAGCTTCTAGGAGTTACCAAAAACTTTAATACGTGGAAGTTGATATTTTCTTTAGACTCAGACATACTAAATTAAGCCTGTTTTATTCATATTATCTTTCCCCCAAAAGTAATGCAATGGGAAAGATTGCTCAAACTGATTTCAGTTAAGCTTGGGCTTCAGTAGTGTCTGTAAGGGATATTTCACTTTCTAGAGCTTTGACTATCTGCTGCTTGAAGCAGAGTAGGGACTACACACTAAATAGACTTTGAGTTTGGCATTGTCCTGAAGAGTATCTTTAACTTTACAACTAAAATTCTTTTTATTCTGGAGCCGTAGTTTATGGTATTGAGAAGCCAACTCACTTCTCTGATGATCTTGGTCTCCCCATCCTCTTCAGCTGGGATGTATTTTTTTAGTAACATAGGCGAGGTTGGCACAAGATAGAACAGCATTTAGGGCTCTTGTACATAGGGTCACTATGAGTCACAAGCGACTTGATTGGCACATAACAACAACAACAGTCGATATCATACATCATGACGTTGTTGTTGTTATGTGCCATCAGGTCGAATGTGACCTATAGTGACCCTTTGAACAGTAGATCTGAACTCTATCCTGCTTGGGCTATCCTCACGATCTCTCACACACTCGAGCCCATTGTTGCAGTGAGTGTGTCAACCTCCCAGTTTGCTCATCTTCACCATCCCTCCACCTTCCCAAGCATGATATCCCTCTCCAAGGAATAACCTCTCCTAGCAACATATCCAAAGTAAGAGAGATGAAGCTTTATCATCTTTGTCTCCAAGGAGCATCTTGGCTGTACCTTCTCCAAGACGTAGTGGTTTATTCCTTTCACAGTCCATGGAATAGTCAGTACTCTTCTCCAACACCATAGTTCAAAAGCATCAATTCTTCTTCTGTTATCTTTTTTAAAATTTTTTAATTGTTAATTTCAATGAAAATTTACAGAGACTTTGGATTTCTATTCATTCATTGTTGCACTTTTCTCCCTCCCAACCCCTCTGCCTAGTACACTACCCTATTGGAAAAGTAAAAGAAAAATTTTCATTGTTTTACAATATCTACCCCCAGGTCCACTCCACTATGCAGTCTTCGCTCTGGACTCCTGTCATGACAAAAATACCTATCACATATCCCTTTTAAACAGTTTTCTCCCTCATCTGTTTCAATACAATATACATGATTTATCCAGTCTTTCTCAGTCTCCCCCCAACCCCGATGTCAGTCCTGTTTTACAACAGTAGCATGATGTAGTATTTGTCCTTTTGTGACTGAGATACTTCACTCAGCATAATGTCCTCCAGTGTCACCCATTTTTAATAATATTGCATGAGTTCCTTGTTTTTCAATGCAGCATAGTATTCCATTGTGTGAATATAACCACAGCTTCTCTGTCCATTTGTTTGTTGATGGACACTTGGGTTGTTTCCAGCTCCTTGCTATCATGAACAAAGCCGCGATAAACATGGGTGTGCATATATCTGCTTGGATGTTAGTTATGGTCTCTTTGGGGTATATTCCCAGTAGTGGAATTGCTGTGTCAAATGCTATCTCTATTTGCAACTTTTTGAGAAAGCGTCATACTGCCTTCCATACTGGTTGCACCATTTTACACTTCCACCAACAGTGAATAAAGCTTCCAGTTTCTCCACAGCCTCACCAGCATTTGTTGCTTGCTGTTCTGTTAAATTTTGTTCTTGTGACTGGGGTGAGATGATATCTCATAGTTGCTTTGTCTTCTGTTATCTTTAGTCACTGTCCATCTCTCAAATGCATGGCAAATGACTGAAAAGATCATGGTGCACCTAAGTCCTCAAACTAATATCATTGCTCCTCAGTAATATGGAGAGGTCCCTGACTGCAAACTTCCTCAGTGTGATACATCTCCTGATCTCCTGACTGCTAGAACCAAGTGTATTGATTGTGGATCTAATGAAGATAAAGTTGTTGACAGTTTATGGACTATGGATTATGGTATGGCATAGTCCATATCTAAACCTATGAGATTTCAGTGGTTCAAATCCACCAGAGGCTCTGCTGGAGAAAGAGGAGCAGTTTCCGCCCAGTAAGATTCCCTCCCCCACCAATAAGATTTATAGCCTTGGAAACCTGATGGAGGGACCCTATGAGTTGGGACAGACTATTGGCAGTGAGTGTTAGAGATGCTCTTAAGAGACATTCATTCCAGATTGTAATTTCCACACAGGAAGAATAATTTTAAGATGTTCTCTAAACTTTTAGGGGAGCTGAACTCAGATGGCATCTCCCAATGAGCTACTAGACTAGCCTAGAGAGGCCGCCATCTGTGCAGCTTTGGACTGTAACAGACTGTACATCCCTCTCCTCTCCCAAGCTCCAGGGAAAAGTTGGGGTCCCCTAGTGACCTGGCTGCTTGTGCTAGCCGTACATCCCATGTTATAGACAGTGTACTAGGCCAGGTGTTTCTGGTTCATCTCAGTTCTCTCTCTGTGCATTTACACAGGACTGTTTTGGGTTTACTTAGCAACTTGTATTGTCGAACAACTATCATATTAACTTTTCCTCTTTTCAAGAACACTCATTATATCCCAACAGATCTTTAATCACTCCAGGAAAAATACAAAGTTCTCTATGAGTTTTTTTCTTTATCATTTGAAGAACAAAAACACACTTTTTTTTTTACCAATAAAGTATAATTTATAATAGCCAACTACAAACAAACAGATACTTGGGAATAAACCTAACTAGAGACATTAAATACACACACACACACACACACACACACACACACACACATACACAGGAGTGGCATCCACTTCCTAAACAACATGCCTCTGGAAACTATGAACTTTAATAAATTACTATCGTTACAGAAAGGCTTCAGGCTTTTTGTTCATGAGTCATGCTTGAATGAACAACAATGAACAAATATATATATCTATATATATATCTCCCATCACCACCACCACAACAACAAAAACCACCACTGTCAGAAATAATAAGAGACCTAACTAAATGGAGAAAAGTTCCTTGTTTGTGGCTAGAAAAACTCAATATAATGAAAATGACAATCCTACCAGAAGCAATCTACCGGTTCAAACCAATCCCAATACAGATACCAAATGTACCCTTTAAAAAGATTTTAAAAAGTAAATTGACAAGTTTATTTGTAAAAGAAAGACACCCTGAATAAAAAGAGACTTCTGAAAAATAAAAATTAACTAGGAGGCGTAGCACTCCCTGATCTCAAAACACAGCTATAATAACTAAAACAGCATGTTACTGGTACGATGTCAGACACATAGACCAATGGAAGAGATTGATAACCCAGAAATCAGCCCATCCACCTATAATTAACAGGCATCTGACAAGGAAACAAACCTATCATATAATAAATGACAACCTCTTCAACAAATGGTGCTGGCAAACCTGGATTATTATGTGCAGAAAGCTGAAGCACAATCCATATCTCACACCATTCACAAAATCAACTTGTACATTACTTGCAGTATTTGCTAGCCTATTATATCATAGGCCATACCTTCTAAATTTAGTCTCATTTGGTCTCTTAGGATCATTATGGTTTTGGGCTTTATGCCTAAGTCTCTGAACACACATATCTTTTTATAATCCACATGCAGACTGTCTAGCCTTTAATTAGGAATGTTACTAGTGTAACTTATTTACATTTTAGTGTTCCTGATGATGGTTTGGTAGCTTTGAGATCTTAAATTTTTACTAATTCTTATTGAAAATATTTATAAGTCCATATTTTTCATCCTAGTCCTATTTAGTCTCCCCAAAATTATTTTTTTCCTTGGTTCCTGGACCAAGAGTTGGCATCTCCAGGCAGATTTAGCAGTGCACCAACTGCAGGTCCCCTCCGACACCTACCAAAGGAGAATCAGTGTTTTAACAAGACCCTCCAATGCTTTCTATGCATATTTTAGATTTGGGAACAGGCTAAGTAATTCTGTGCAAATAGCTTAGCATTAGTGGCAGCACAGAAGGACTAGGGTGGGGAGGGAGGGCAGTATTGTTGGGATACCGATTAAGCAAACAATTTAGAGTAATCTGGTAATTCATTAAACAGCTAGAGCAAATGAAGTCTCATCCCACAGGACCTTGCCAGGAAAGCAGCAGAACAGAGGTATCGAGATGCCTTGAAGCAGGCTGGACTGGACGAAGACTTTGTGAGGAAACAAGGTCAGAGCACTCGTTCTGTACGATGGAAGGTGGATTCTGATGTCAGTGATTCCTCCAGGTAATGAGAGGTCACTATCATTCTGCAGCAAAAGTGTTGTTAAGTGTCAACTTAGTCACCTCCAATATATAGTGATCCCATCAACAGCAGATCTACACTTTGCCCTTTATTTCAAAGTCTCCCTCATGTTGAAGCCCATTCTTGTTGTCACTCTGTCAGTCCATCTCTTTTGAGGGTCTTCCTTTCTTTCACAGACCCTCCACTTCTCCCAGCATGATGTCTTTTTCCAAGGATGGCCCACACCCTGTCTCTTCACAATATGTCCTAAATATGAGAGACAAGGTTTCATCATCCTTGCCTCTAAAGAGCACTCTGATTGCATTTCCTCCAAAGCAGATTTGTTTGTGATGTGGGCAGTCCAATTACAGATTGACTAGGTATGGAGAAAAGATAGAACCTTCCTTGATTTTAAACCATGCAGTATTCCCTAATTCTGTTCCCAAAACTGCTACTTGGTCTATGGACAGGTTTCACAAGGGCACAATTAAGTGTTCTGGAGTTCCCAGTCTTATCAATGTTATCCATAATTTATTATGAGATACATAGTCATAGTAATAAAACACAAGTAAACATTATTCTGGTATTCTCTGCTTTCAGCCAAGATCCATCTGACGTTAACAATGATGTCCCTTGTTCCATGGCTTCTTCTGAATCCAGCTTGAATTACAGGCAAGTTCCCTGTCAATGTCACTTCTGACATCTATTCCAGTCGTTTTTAAAATGATCTTCAGTAAGATTTTTACTTGTGTGTGAATTATTAATTAGAAAATCTGTACACTATACTGGATCACTTTTTTTTTTTTTAAAAAAAAGGGAATATAGATCTCTCCCACTCTGTTGGCTAGGTAGTCTATTTGTCTTACAGATTTCTTAAATCGACTGGTAAGCAAGTCCAGAGCTGCATCTGTTTGCTGAAACATTTCACATGGTATTCCATCAATTCCTGGGTTTGTGGGGAGCTCTGCTGGTGTAGTCTGCAGGGAGTTGCACCACTGACCCGAAGGCGGGTTTAATCTCTTAGTGATTCCTTTGTAGAAAGGTAGGCAGTCTCCTCCTGTGCAGTTTATAACCTATGAAAACTCACTGGGGGTCAGCTGAGTAGGTTCCACCTCGAGAGCAATTGCTTGGTTTGTTTAGTTGGTTTTTTTGTCAATGCTTTTAGGACAGCTTCAATTCCTTCCTTTTTTTCTTTTTCATATGGTGCTTCTTGAAATGGTTCAGTGTTGACCAGTTGTTTTTGGTAAAGTGACTCTGTGCATTCCTTCAATCTTCTTTTGATTCTTGCTGCTTCTTTCAAACAACTTGCCCAGATAATCCTTCCGTAAACTCAAGGCTTGAATTTGTAATGTTGACTGTGTATTAAAACACTTTTGGTTTTAAATCTCTAGATTGCACATTTCATTATAACATTGTGCTTTGTCTTCTCCAGCTGCCTTTTGGAATCATTTGTTCAGCAATCTTACTTCAGCATTTTGCCCCTTGATTTTGGCTTTTTTATGTTGTAAAGAAAATTTAAGTGTCTTCTGACATCCATTTTGGTCTCTTTCATTCCTATCTTTGTAATAACTTTTGCTTTCTTCATAGAGGATGTCTTTCCACAACTCATCTAGTATTCTGTTATTCTGATTGTTGTTGTTATGTGCCGTCGAGTCGTTTGTGACTCATAGCGACCCTATGTACAACAGCCCAGCATCAAATTTGTTTATCAGATGTTTTTTTAATTCAGGTTGGATAAACTCCGGGTTGTGTTTTGGTTCATGTGGACTTGGTTTCACTTTCTTCAATTTTCACTTACATCATTTCATTAGTAACTGATGATTTCCTTAGACACAAGGATGGTGAAACATCATTGGACATGATCTGGGCATGTTGTCAGGAGAGGCCTGGCCTTGGAAAAAGATATGCTGGGGAAGGTGAAATTATAGTCAATTCAGTGGCATTAAACAGTTGATAGTCTATTCCACAGTTGATCTTAGGCCCTCTTATTTATTTTTTT
>NW_006399787.1:12146101-12175563 GCF_000299155.1 Elephantulus edwardii
GTCCAGTGGGGATGGCTGGTTGAACCCAGAGGCTCCATCCTCCTTTGCTTCTTTAGCTGGCAGTTGTATTTCCTTTTTGTCGCTGGCACTGGGTTTGGGGTCAGGTCTGAAGTAAAACTCAGTGGAAAGGTTACCTGTAGGAAAGGGAGCAAACCTAGAGAGAACAAACTTGTGAGTTACAAATAGAGGGGTTTGGGGGGGTGTTGCTTTCAGGTTTACTGGGGGAGAGGGTGGCAGAAAGTAGCCAGATAAAATTCTCTGGATACCCTAGGCATTTTTTTTCCTACCCAGGGGTCAGATGGCACAATCTGGGGACTGAGGAGCTCACTCTGAGGGCCATGACCGCTCGCCCCGAGCCGAGGGCCAAGGACAGCCCACCCTGGGCAGAGGGCCATGACGGCTCGCCCCGAGCCGAGGTTAGGCCTTCTTTTGAAAGCTGATATTGAGCTTTTCCACAGATGTAGTCAATCTGATTCCTGATTTTGCTATATCGTTAGGTCACTCTTTACATTTTTAAAGAAGTATTGTTATTGTTGATTGTGCCATTGGGTTACTTGTAACTCACAGTGACCTTATGTACAATAGCTTTGAACCTTGCCCTACCCTGAACAAGTCTCACTGCCTCCAACACACCTACTCCCTTTACCCTAGTTACTGTGTCAATCCACCTCATTCAGGATCTTCCTCTCCTGTGCTGTCCCTCTACCCTTCCAAGAATGATGTCTTTCTCCACACACTAGTCCCTCCTGGCACCATGCCCAAAGTATGTCAGATGAAGCTTAAAATCCTTGTCTCAAAAAAAAAAATCCTTGTCTCCAAGGAGAAACTTGGTTTTACTTTCTCCAGGACAGACCTGTTTGATCTCTTGGCAGTTCATACTCTTCTCCAGATCCACAACTCAAGGGCGTCAATTCTTCTATCTTCCTTAGTCATTGTCCAGCTTTCTGATGCATAACAAGTAATTGCAAAGACTATGGCCTGAATTAAGCACACCTTAGTCTCTAGACTGACATTATTGCTCTTTCGAACTTTGGAGAGGTCCCTGACAGCAGACTTCCCCAGTGCAATTCAACTTTTCATTTCCTTACTGTTGGTGCCCAGACTGTTGAGTGCAAAGCCAAGAAAGCTGCAATTGTTAACAACCTCATTCTCTTCTCTGTCATGGTGCTGCCAACTAGCACACTGTTGAGAATCTTTGTCTTCTTGATGTTGAGCTTCAATCCATATTGAAGATATAGTCCTTGACCTTTTGCAGCAAATGCTTTACGTCCTACTCAGTTTTGTCAAGCTAGGTTGTATCATATGCATATCGAAGGTTGTTGGTGAATCTTCCTCCAATACTTATACCACATTCCTCCTCATGAAGTCCAGCTGTATGATCTGTCATATAGATGGAAAAAGGTATGGAGACAGGATGCCCTCCTTTCCCAATTTTGAACCATGCAGTGGTTCTTGCTCTGTTCTGAGAACTGCTTCCTGGCCCAAGTATAGTTTTTGTATGAGCCAAATCAAGTGTTCTGGATTTCCACTCTTCTCAAGGTTAGCCACAATTTGTGATTCACACAATCAAATGCCTTTTCATAGTCAATGAAACACAGATAGACACTTCTCTGGTACACTCTGCTTTCAGCGAAGCTCCACCAGACATTAGCACTAATTCTCTAGTGCTACAGCCTCTTCTAAATCCAGCTTGTATTTCTAATGTATTGTTCCAGTCATTTTTTTTATAATCTTCAGCAGGATTTTGCTTGCACATGATATTCATGATATTGTTAGAGAATTTATACACTCTGTTAGGTCACATCTTTTTTTTTTTTTTAGAATGGGAGCAGGGAAGAAGATCAGTAGTCAGAAAACATGGACCTAGTGACAGAAATGAGGCTAAAGACTGATAGAATTTTGTACAATCAATGATTTATTCATTGCAAATACCTCTAATAACAAACATAAACAGCAACTACACACATGGATTTCACCTGACAGTATGCACAGGAATTAGGCCGATTACATCTGTGGAAAGAAATGCTGGAGAAGCTTAATATCAGCTGTGAAAATTAGGCTAGGTGCTGATTGTGGAACAGACCAGCAACTACTCATATGCAAGTTCAAAATAAAGCTAAACAACATTAAATCAAATCCACAGGAACCAAAATTTGACTCTGAGTCTATCCCACTTGAATTTAAAAGCCATCTCAGGAACAGATTTGAGGCCTTGAACACTAATGAACAAAGACCAGATGAATTGTGGGAGGATATAAAAAATTATCATCCATGAAGAACGCATAAGGTCACGGAAGAGGAGGAAAAGACCGAGATGGAGGTCAGAGGAGACTCTGAATATTGTACTAGAGCACTGAAGAAGCCAAAGCAAAAGGGAAGAAAGCAGGAACTTGAAGGAGCTGAACAGGTTTCAAGAAGTATCAGCAGGGAATAAATTATTGATTGTACAAAATTCTATCCTATGACCTTGATAATCTCTTTCACTCAGATTATAGTTTCCAACTACCAGCCCTTCTTTGCCTCCAACTTTTATGTTCTAGTCACCAATTATTATTGATGCATCTTGACATTTGATCAATTTCTAGCTACAAAAACTCATTGCTATTGAGTCGACATCAACTCATAACTGACCCTCCAGTGTTTTCAGAGAGTTTGAATAACCAGAGGGAGGAGATTATCCAGACCTTCAGTGCCATGAGTGGATTTGAATCACTAGAGATATACCACCTCTGGGTCAGCAGTGCAACTCTTTATGGACAAGACTACCAGAGTTGGCAGAAATCCTCCTTTTCTTCATATTTGGCTATAGTGATTGGTGTGTATGTTTGAATAATAGTTGTATTAACAGGTTTTGTATTTATACATGCATAGCATCTTATCACTCATTGCATTGTACTTCAGGATCTTGAAATGGGAAATGTTCTTTTTTCATGATGAATGTGATACCATTCATCTTCAGTTTGTCATTTCTAGCATAGATTATGACTACCTGATTGAAAATGGCCAATACCAGTCCATTTTAACTCACTAATGCCCAAGATTAGTAAAGTTGTGCAGTAATCCCATACTCTGTGAGGTCACCTTTTTTTTGGAATGGGAATAAATACAGATCTCTTCCAGTCAATTGGCCAGGTAGTTGTCCTCCAGATTTCTTGGCACAACCTGGTAGCATAGGCAAGGGCAGCATTTCTTTGTTGAAATATGTCAACTGGTATTCCATCAATTCCTGAGGCCTTATATTTTGCCAGTTCCTTAAGAATAGCTTGAATTTCCTCCTTTATCACCATAGCCTCTTGATCATATGTGGTTTCATGACATTTTTCAGTCAGCCAGTTTTTTGGTACAGTGACTTTGTACCCTTTCCATCTTCTTCCCCCACCCCCCATCTTCTTTTAAAAGAAGGGTGGAGAGACAGCACAGGGAGGAAGACCCCAGATGAGATGGACTGACATAGTGCTGTGGTAACAAGGGTAGGAGTGTTGGAGATAAGGATACTGTTTGAGGATAGGGCAGGTTTCAGTGCTATTTTTCATAGGGTTGCTATGAGCAACAGATGACCCAGTGGCACATAACAACAATGCCTAGGATGTCAATTTTTATACATACCATTTTTTACAATGTCCTAGTTTCCTAAATTTACATTCCAGCTAGCAAACTAGCTGCACTTTTTCCAAGAGAAATGTTTTGTCCTCTGGCACTTTATCATATATTTAGTACTATTTGCCAACAAAATGAGTCAAAGACATCAGTTCTTCTTTAGTCTTCTTTCTTCATTGTCAAAGTTAAGTAGTGATATGAAAGTACTATGGCTTGGGCCAGGTACATCTTAGCTTTTAAACTGATAAAGAGGTCTTTTACAGTAGATTTGCCCAACACAATACACCCTTTAATTTCCTGACTGTTGATTGAGAACCCAAGTAAAGTGAAATCTTTGCCAACTTCAATATTCTCTCCATCTGTCATGATGTTATTAGTACAGTTATGAGTTCTTTTGATCTTCAATAAATGCTTTGTCTTCACTTTCTGCAAGCAAGATTGTATTATCTGCATGTTAATGCTGCTGTTATGTGCCATTGGGTCGCTTGTGACTCATAATGACCCTTTGCACAACAGCCCTATACCCTGCTCTATCCTGTGCCAATCTTATTGTCTCCAACTCCACTCCTTCCTAATAACCACATTTTTCTTCATATAGTCTAGTTTTCTTGGATGATTTGCTCAGATACAGACTTAATGGGTAAGGTGAAAAGATACAACCCTTAGGCACACCTTTCCTCATTTTAAACTATGCCATTTTCCCTTGTCCATTTACAAACAACTGCTTCTTGGTGTCTTTGTATAGGTTCAGCATAAACACAATTAACCATTTTCGAATTCTTATTATTTGCAATGTTATTGATAATTTATTATGACCCACACAAATGTCTTTGCAGTCACTAAAACATGGGCCAACATCTTTCTGTTATTCTGTTTTCAGACAAGAGTGACTTGATGTCTCTTATTCTACTGGATTTTTATTAAGTTTGGATTTCTGACAGTTCTTTGTCCTAATATCGAGCGAGACTCCATTGTCTCTTTGTATAGATGTGATTGATTTCACACTTGTTCATTGCATCAGACAAGACCCTTGTTTATACCAACTGTTTGGGGTTTGGTTTTTTTTTGTTTGTTTTTAAAAAAGTACTTGCATTAAGGTTTGTTTTTTGGGGTTTTGGGTTTTGTTGTTTTTTGTTTTTTTTTTTGCATGAAGTTATTGATACAGTATTCTGGCATGCAATTTCTGGCCCTGTTTCTATCACCAAAGCCATATATTTTTAAACTGGCAATCGTTTGTTTCCAACTTTTCTATCCCAGCTACCAGTTCTTAATGCCTCTTGAGTGCATGTCCAGTCAATTTCAGACTGCCGAAGTTGCTGTCATTCCCAACATAGTTGATGATCTTGGCTTTTAGAATTTGGACAAGGTCTTCCCCCAGTGCCTATTGTACATAGGGTTTTTGAAGGCATGTTATATTTCAGAAATGGATGACCAATCCTTCTTCCTAGTCTGTCTTAATTTGGATGCTTAGCTTTGGAACAACAGTATCTGAGAGAGAAGCTTTTTAATGAAAGGAGCAAATGAAAGACACTTACCCGTATAGAAATAACCACACACAGTGCCCTCCCCTGCAGGTGTATGTTCTTCCTTCCCTTTCCCTGCTATATCAGCATCCTTTGCACTCCACCCAGCAACCCTTTGTTATGATGGCATAGGCCACAAGTCACTTCTGTGATATCCTGCACCTTGAAATGCTGCTAGTCTCTCACGCTGACTTCTATCTCATGTTTAGAAGGATTTAAGTCCAAATCCCATATATCAGCACCAGGGAAGGATTTTTTGGTCCCAGGCAGTACTGGGGGAAAGGTCCTCCTTGCTCCTGAGCGTCTGCTCCAGTACTGTTGTCTTGTAGCATAGCATCTCTGCTCATCCTTTTGCACCACACGGCTGTCACGGTATGATAATTTCCAAGGTGAGGGCTGTGACTCCTTTAGATCTGGAATGCCAGTGTGAAACCAAAAGGTGAAACCAGACTCCGGCTGTGTGGGGGCTCTGGGTTTCTGATGCAGATCTGGGACATTCTGGGTCTGAAGGTCCTGTCTGGCCTGGTTGTTAATAAAGCTGATGGGATCCTAGGAGAATGGGTGGTACCTAAGGGGGAGGGAAGATGGTGGTCTCAGCTTCTTGAAGCATGCAATGCACTGGGGTTCCTGACATGAATTAGGGGTGCAAAAGGTGAACAGCTATGTGAGGAGATCTGGGTTTGTGACACAGATCTGGGACTAAATGTCTTGTCATGAAATCAGAAGACAAATTGCATTAGGCAAATCTGCTGTCAGGGACCTATGCAGAGTACTGAGAAGCAAAAATGTCAGTCTAGAGACTAAGGTGTGCCTGATCCAGGCCATGGTTTTTACAGTTACTTGCTATGCATCAGAGAGCTGGACAATGACTAAGGATGGCAGAATTGATGCCTTTGAGTTTTGATGCTGGAGAAAAGTCTTGAATAAGACTTTCTGCCTTGAAAACAGAGCTGTCTTGGAGATGAAACCAGGTTTCTCCTTGGAGTCTAGGATTTTTAAGCTCTCTTGCATAATCTGGCCAGGATGGACCAATCCTTGGAAGGGTGGAGAGACAGCACAGGAGAGGAAGACTGTGGATGAGATGGATTGATACAGTAACTAGGGCTATGGGGATAGGTGTATTGGAGTGAGACTGGCTCAGGATGGGGCAGGCTTCAGAGCTATTGTATGTAAGGTAGCCATGAGTCACAGGTGACCCGATGGCACATAACATATGCCTATGGATATTATCCTGACAGTGCTATGTTTCAGGACTGTCTTGGTTTCCTGTGCCCCCTTCCTTTAACAAACAGAAATTTAGTTTCATAGTTTAGGAAGTTTTTAAGTCCAAATTCAGAGTGCATCTCTAGGGGTATGCCCTCTGTTGATTCTGGAGAAAATGTCTGTCTTCTTCCACTGTTCTTTGGAGATCTCTATTATCTTGGCATTCCCAGGTATCAAGGAGTTTTTTAGTTCAGGGGCTTGGATCTGAAAGGACTTCTTGGTGGTTCTTCAGGCTAGAGTTTGAAATATGGTTTGTTTTTTTTTAATGATAGTAAGAATCACTTTTTGTTATCCTCATTATAGTAGATCTTATGATTTTCTAGTGAAAAATGGCAAACTGCAGTCCATTTCAGCTCTCTAATGGCTAGGATATTGATCGTTATTTTAAAAAAATTATTTAATTATTCTTTTGTGTGCATACTGTCAAATTGGATCCGACGGTACAGGAGATTGCCCCTCTTTCTCCAGTAGAGCATCTGGTAGGTTTGAACCATGTGCCACTGGGATTGCAGTGCAGCCTCTTGCCACTAGGCCACCAGAGCTCCCCTAGGATATTGATCTTTATGCATTCTATTTTTCACACCTTCCAGTTTTCCTAGGTTCACTCTGCACATTTCTACACTCCACTTATTAACTGTGTTTGCAGCGGTTTCTCTTCATTTAATAGTGCCACATCAACAAATGGAAGTTCTTTTTGATTGAAAGCCTTATTCCATCTAGATCATTAAGGTGAATTGTGGAGGCAGCTTTCTTAGTATTTTGAATGCCTTCCAATCTGAAGGCCTCATCTTCTGGCATTATAGAAGACAATGTTCCACAGTTATTCATTAGGTTTTAAGGGCCTAATATTTCATCACAACTCCTTACCCATTAGGCCACCAGAGCTCGAGGACCCATTATTTCAAAATTGGACGGCCAGGCCTGCTTCCCACTCCTCCACTGAAACCTGTTCAGAATGGGTATTTGAAATACTGGTGGCATAGCTTGTAAGTCACTACTCTACAACTGACAGCCAAGTGGTTTAGAGCCCTTTCATTTTCCATTTTCAATGCTATGAATCAAAAGTAGTTCTAATTCATTTACGAAGCCATACATACTTTGACTCCCTGCAAAATAAAACCTTTTCTAAAATGGCTTAAAAGTAATAAATTTTATTAGTAAAGCACTACCTCTTCATTTTGACACTATTTAAGTCAGAGAGAAAAGCAATAGTATGCCAAATATGCTATTTCAGTTTGTTTCTTAAATCCTTATGGCTCCTTCTAGGGAGCTCTGGTGGCCTAGTGGTAAGAAGCTGTGCTACAATCCCAAAGGCATAAGGTTTGGATCCACCAGATGCTGAGAGGATGTGATTAACTGCCTCGGAAAACCTGCCAGAGGGTCAGCTATGGGTCAGTTCCAACTCCATAGTACTCAACAATGGCCCTTTCTAACCTCTATTCCCATTCCCCCTCTGAAAACTTAACTTTTATACACCATATAAAATAATGAAAATGTATTGGAGGCTTCACATTTCCTTGTGATAAATTTTTATGTTTCTATTTCTTCTGCAGCATTCATGAAATGACAAAACTCAGCATCCAAGATTCAAAACAGGATTTAGAAGAATCTCCAGAACTGCCTACATGTCTCAAGAAGGATGTAGAGGAATTATCTTTTGAATCACAGGATAATTTCAAATCACTTGCTTAATCAGTATATACTTGAAAGAATCTCTTATGAATATTATAAGGCAAGCTAATTTTTCTGGTTCCAACTTGATGGGACATAACAACTACTTTTGGTTGTTGAATCAAATAACACTTGGGCTTTGAGCCAGGGCTATCCTTGGTAAAAGGGTGGAAGAAACAGCCTAGAGTTGAATTCTTGCTTGTGGCTCACACTTAACAGGGGCTACTGAATCAAGTGGGCTGAGCTACAGATTATAAACTCTGATGAAATACAGACCCAGTATTGCCAAGTTTTCAACAGAAGAGAGAAATTGACATCTTAGCAACTAGTTAAGAAATCACTTTGAAATGGTCTCTGGATGAAGTAAAACATATTTGCAGATCTGATTTAGTGGGGAGTCGGGGATGGGGGTGTGCAACAGGTTTACAATCTTTTATACAGAATTTCTCAAATTCAGTACTACTGACATTTTGAACTGGAAAATTGTTGTGTAGGGTTGTTCTGTGCATTTTAGGATATTTAGTGTCATCCCTGACCTCTGACAACTTAATACCAGTAGTACACCATCACCCTCCCACAGTCCCTGAAATTTTGACAACTAAGAATGTTTTCAGACATTGCCAAAGGTCCTTTGGGAGAAAAACTGTCCCTGGTTAAGGGTGACTACTCAAGCATGAAAGTAATACTGCAGGACACAAAAACTAACATGTTATGAATACAAGTAACTGTTGTAAATTCAATCTACATAGCACAGGATTATGCATCTCATGAATGAAGTACAATTTATTTAAAACCAGTTATTTCCCATGAATCTGATTAAACTGTGCTACTTTTTGTGCGCACGTGTGTGTGTATCTTGAGAGGAAGTTCATTCTAATAAAGGTAATAAAAAATTGTAATAAATTCCTCTGATTATCATGATTTTCTACTGGTAGGTGATATTTGGAATTCTTTTTTCAACCAGCAATAGTCGGTATCTTCTTTAGTAGATTCAGACACACATCAAAATAAGATTGGTAATTCTAACAGAAATGCCTTTGTTGTGTTTTTTATAAACAATCTTTCTGGAATCTTTTTCTAGATTCGAACACAGTCTTTTTCCGATGGTGACAGAATGACACTTTAATTAGTGCTATCTTGACCTGCTAGTTAGAGATGGAGATACTCATATAATAACTAAGACTCCTGAGCTCACCTTTATCTGTCTGGAATCCCACTGGTCAGTGTTCTAGCGAAAGAGAAGACCCTCCGTGGGACAGACTGACATGGTGGCATAAGTGTATCAGGGTTGATGAGGACGGCGCAGGACAGGGCAGGGTTCAGGTCTGCTCTTCACAGGATCATTATGAGCTGTGTTGACTCAATAGCACCTAACAACAACAACAACAACATCTAAAATGGAAAGACTGATGTATTAATCTCCTTTTTAAGAAAACAAGGAGCCAAAGAACTGACTGGGCCATTTTGTTTATTTTAAGGGAAAACAACTGAAGCTCTTTATTATGTGATTTTTTTTAAATTAAAATAAAACAAAAATCCCTCTTAACATGCTACTTACTATGTTCCATAAACGAAGAAAGCAAAGTGACCAAGTCAAGGTGTACAGGACAAGATAGTAACCTCAGCTTGCGGCCAAGGGAGGATTCAAGTAATTGATTTTCTTTTTTTGCAGCCCAGTGGCAGAGAGTCTCACACTCAGGTTGCTACAGGGAGAATGTTACAACAGAACTGACATTTACTCCCTTCTCCAAAGCAACAAGGCATCTTGAAAGCGCAAATTCCAGGTGAAGTTTTATGGTTGGTGGCAGGACTTAGTTAGTCATCTATGTGAAAAAGACAGCCGAGTCTGGGATGAAAACTCTTTAAAGGAAAACCTCTCCTTAATAGTTAGATAAATGTCAACTAACACTTCTGGGAAAAGTCCATCCCAAAATTCTGCAGTGGGATGAGAGGTAGGTACAGTTACCCAGCCCATATTCACTGCTTTGTTCCTTCTGTGAATCCTGTGGCAGTTTGAAGAGGAGCCCTCATACATTCATCTTGTATGTTAGGGAAGATGAACAGTGCAAATGTGGGGTTTTATCCTTCACAGATTCGTTTTGGTTCTGGCAGACTGTGAGCCTTATGTATGCTTCCTTATCCCCACCGTGTGCACTCTGGGATCGGATAGAGCTGCTCGTCCAGGAGTGAGCGCCACACTCATGTCCGTCGTTCAGTTAAATCTCCTTGGTTCAGTAACTGTAAAAGACAAAGCAAAACAATCTAGAATATGTTACTACAGGAAAAAGAATTCACATGAAGGAAAAGAATTAAGAATGAGTGGTGCAGAGTATACTTCAAAAGGTCATCAACGGCAAGGAAGACTCCTAATGAGAAGGACTGACAGTGACTGAACCATCAAGCTTAAGCATTGTGGGTATTATAAGGATGGAACAGGATGATCGAGTTGACTTGATGCTACCTAACAGTTCCAAAGTAACAAATATTATGCACACATGAAGAGATCTTAGTATTTGAGGATAGCATTTTATCCATTTCATTATAGTAAGAAAATATCCTGATGCTGTAAACCAAGATTTTGTATGTATATACAGTATTTCCTATAACTTTCAAGTCTCGAATAATGGTTTAACCAACAATATTTTGGTATAATCATTGGAAAGATCAATGAAATGAAACTAGATTTATGGAGAGACAAACTAGTGAATTACGTTGTAAGGTGGCCTGAAAAAGCAGCATGACACTAAGACAATGAACCCTTAAGCACTCCTATGTGGTAAATTGTCTTGTGGAAAAACAACTCGTCTCTACAAAAGCTCCTCAAAGAATCAGATGAAGTGAAATGACCTACAGTGCCACTGGTAAAAGAAACTGTTGACTTTAAGTCAACTTAAGGTCTCAAGCACAAAGATATTAAGTAAGCAAATAGTTCCTCAAAGCCTATTTGACAGAACAGCAGTAGTCACTCACAGTCAGTGATGGAAAAATGTTAATTTCCAGAGGAACATATCAGAAATGGTTGAAGTCAAAAGAAATGAGCCCGTATAAGCACAGTCCGAAGGCTCAAGCCAAAGAAGGAGTAGGGGGGGGGGGGGAAGGCTACTTTCAGATTGAAGGGGGAAAAAAATCAATCAGCCAAAATGAGAGAATATGGAGAATTCTACAGGGCAAATACCACAGTTCCATAAACATATAACCATTCTTTTAAAAAAAGGAAAGAGAGAGAGAGAGTGGAAAAACTATTAAAGATTAAGAGAAATATTAACAAATGGAATGAATGGATCTTGTTTGATTCTAACCCAAACAAACCAGCTATAAAAAGATATTTTTTTTTAGGGGAAAAAGAACATAGATTAAGATTTACATATCAGTAAGTTGTTAATTTTGTTGGGTACAGTAACGCTATTATGTTGTTGTTGTTGTTGACTCGTTAAGCACGACTCATAGCGAACCTATGAACAAAAGACCTGAACCCTGCTCTGTAACTATTGCTGTTTCTCCAAGTTCATAGTTTCCAGATGCATACTGTTTAGAAAGTGGATGTCACTCAAATAATCCTTACCTGATAGAAGCATATACTGATATATTTACAGATGAAATGTGTGAGATGTACCTTAAAGTACTTAAAGACAAGCAAAACAGCAACTGCAATTTGTAGGAGAAAATAAATAAGAATGGTAGAAAGTAAACTGTCCCAGCTGGGTGATAAGACATACAGGATTCACTATACTATTTTCTTTCTCTTTGTTTTACTCTTTAAAAATCTCCAAGTTTCATAACTGATGAATGAGGGGGGGAAAAGAAGATGAAGGAATACCGTACCATGACTAGTTCCAAGGCAATAAGCATGCGAAAGTGAGTTAGGGAAAAACCGATGATATCAACAGCAAAAAATTTTCAATATAAAACAAACAAGGCTTAGACAAAAACTGAATACAAGTAAAGATTCTGACAGAAACACTGGCATGCATGCCCAGACTGCTATGACACTGGATCATGGAGATTTCATAGAATAATAGAAAATATTCAATATAGGACTTGAATCATTGAAATGCCTCAGCAGCTTACTGTGATAAAAAGTTTATAATAAAAAGGAATGAGACAGAGATGAGAGAAAGTACTGTAGTGCTGAAGAAATCCAGGCTACACAGGCTTTGTAAAAGCCTATGCATATAAAATGTCTTGTGATGAAGTCATCTACTACCATGTGTTACAAAGCCGGTAATTAATTCTAAGGTTCTATGGACCTGACTGGCTTCCATCCTGTTTTCTGAGTCAAAAAGTTAGGATCCTGATGTTGGGGGAGGTAGGTATTTGTAAGCAACATAAAATCCCTCTTCAATTTGTAAGCAACATAAAATCCCTCTTCAATGTATTTGATGGTTGCTCATTGAAGAAGGGTAAGTGAACATACCGCAGTATGCCCAGACCCTAGCGGACAGAACATAGATCATTTGTTTGCTTTTTTCCCCCAAGGATCATCCTATTTTGGGATGCTTATTTTCGTTATAAAATAAAAGCAGCACTCTTATCTCACAGTGAGGCAAAGGATAATAGGGAGTATGTATAAAAGAACATGTATGATTGATCACATCTCCGAACTCAGGGAATTTAAAACACACAGATGTTCCTCAAAACAAGACTAATGTAAAGTGAGACATTATAGTCGAAGTTTCCAAGAAATTTATATTAGAGAATACAGTTTTTTTAGATCCTTTAAACTACACTCCTAACTACTTTTCACACAGGTCTCCAGAGACACTAAGGAATGGTACAGACTTAGACACTAAGATGGTTTACCTCTTGTGGGTTTACTGCAGTTAAAACAGAGACCTCATAGGACTGTCTCCCTGACTGCATGGTCACCAAGTGATGTGTCACCTGAGGCACTGAAGACAGAGGACGTGGGGGTCCTTCAGCAAGCACCTCTGCAAAACAGAACAATGTTTCAATAAAATGTGAGCCCACACAAAGACCTGCCTGCTTCCTACAGAACACCAAGAACTATACCCTTATTCCTACATTTCTTCCAGATTAGTATTGTTCTTGTATGATCATCATTATCTGTGAAGTATATAAAGGGGTCATAGGAGGCAGGCAATAAATTTTTTTTAGTATTTATTTTTGGTGAAAAAAAAAACAGTTAAAACACATACCCATAGGCAAATCTTGATATAAGAGCTGACCAATTTTTTACATACTAAATTACAGTGAGATTTTTAGCACTGCTGGATGGATTAGAACTGTATATGAAACAGGGCAAAGGCTGTCTATACAGCAAGGTTACAGAGCTAGAGTCAACCCCCGAAGCGGTCACAAACAGCACAATATAAGTAGCCCAATAACTCAAGCTAAGCCTGGCTTCAGTTCCTACTCCTCCACAAACGTCCCTTCCTCCTTGAGATTTCTCCTTTAAGGCCGGCAATCTAGCTCCATATCATTTCTGAGGATCGTGCTTTAGTTACCCATTAATGTCAGAAATGACCAGAGCAGGGTTAGGTAGCACACTATGGGCCTTGTAGGCTTCATGAAGTTGCATAAGCATGGCCACATACACCCAAAACTGACTGAGGATCTCAAGTCTCATTGAAAGGTCATTAGTGGGAATAATAGGGAAATCCCTGGCAACAGTTTACAGCTATCCCACTCACCCTTCAACCAAATGTTTATTATGGGCTGTCTAGTGCATCCTGCTTCTTCCAGCCTACACAGTATAATTTAACGTTTGCCTATATCATTTTCTATTCAATGTTACTTCCCGTATGTAAGTTTTGTCTTCTCAACCAGATTTTAGGGTCCCTGTCTTCTACTTGTCCTTCCCATGGTGCCAGGCACATAGTAGGCACTGAATAAATGCATGCTGACCTCACCTGTTAAGTTTTTCAGAGAAGAAGGCCTGGCCTGTGTAACTTGAGTGAAATTTCTATACCAGAGAGGAGCAATTGATTGCTAGAGAGCCCTTTCTGTTCTCCAGAAGATATGGCTTTTGAAGGTATGGAGAAATTGCTTTATATCTCCTCTGTAAAACCTGGTTATGTTCTGTATAAATGTTTTAAAAGTTAAGTTCTTCCATAACTGCAATAGGAAAGATAAAAATAGTCGGGCTAGGATGCTACGATTATGGATCATTTTCTTTTTAAAAAATTTCTTCTTTTTGTTACATTATCTTTTCAATGAAAAGAAATAATTTCATGGTTTTACTTAGCCATCTCAGAAACAAAGAACACAAATACTGCTCAATCATACCACAGTTACTCACAAGAAATGAAATTAAAATCTTTAATTTGGAGCTAACCCCGTTCTTTTGTACCTAGATGCAGCCCACCTTCCCCAAATAAAGGAGAGCTCAAAGTCTTACCATCATCAACTCCCAGAATAGAACTGGTATTTGGTAGGTTCAAGGACTCTCCACCAAGGCTGGGCTGGGAATTCATAGACACCAGGTTTTTACTGTGTACTGAAGCTTCTTCAAGCAAACTACTGCCCATGAGTGGCTCTGCTGCACAGAGAACAGGATGAGACATATAGCAGTCAGCCTCTCACGGCTGTGCCTAGTGCTCGCTTCCCTGCACAAGGAAGCTGATCTCCTCACAACTAGAAGATAATCTGTATCCTGGATGCCACCTCCTATTCCACTTACTTTTGGGGACATAAGAATTAACCTAAAGGAGAAGCAATGAAACTCTGGGTTAAATATCCTTGCTTGTGATAAGCATATGAAGAATTAGCATATAAAATAGGATGGATCCTAAGAAAGAAGTATTTTTAATAAAAAAAGAATTATCAAGTGTCAGGGCAAAAAGGTAGATATGCTAGACATGCTTGATCTGTAACAAAACATCCAATCTTTAATACACAGAAATCTTTATCACAGTGATGCATACTTGAAATCTGGCTCACAGATCAGTACTAGTTAGTTACCATCAAACTCTTTAGAGAAAGTGTGTGTGCGTGCATGTGTGAGTATTACAGGGACAGAGTGAAAACAGTGAGTCTAAAGAGTGTAAAGAGAGAGACAGAAAATACAACCTTCACCAATTCAGCAATTTCTTTATGAATAATTCAGAGACACTGATTGTACATGCTGTCATTTTCCAAAGTATTCTACCACCATCAACATAAACTCCATAGTCACTAGGGAATTTTTTCAACTCTAGATCTTAATCTCAAACAATCTCACTTATCAGGCTGTTTTGTTTGGAGGGAGGAGGCACAATTTTTAAAGTTTGCAAAGGCAGGTTTGGGAACCCTAGCTTGCTCACCAAATTAGAACAGGTTTTCTACCTAAAACTAAACCAGAAAATTTCCAGGTAACCAGACAGCCCAGTTATTTGGCTCCTAGGACCTAGAAGACATGGTCCTCCATTATGCCAACTTTCCTCACCAGTTTGCTCCCGTTCTTGCCTCCCAGGGGTTCCCATCTGTAAGTGATGCTTTCTCATATGCACATTCCTGCTCCCACTCTGAGAAAAGGTCTTCCCGCACACTTGGCACTGATGTGGCTTCTCTCCTGCAACAGGGACCCGGTTAAGACAAGGGAAGCAGAAAGGCAAAATACATTTCTACAGTAAGAAAATGGACTCAAGAACTGGATGAAGCAGCTCAGAAAATGTTCCACAAAAGGTTTTTCCTTCTCCCATTTCTCACTTTTCCCCAGCCTCTCAACATTAATAGGTGGGGAAAGCAGAAAGAACAGATCCAAGAAAGGTCAGCACACCATTTCTTTCTAGACCCACTGCCCTGTTACCTTCAAGAAATCAACCTCTCTGGCTAGAAGACTGCCAGCCACAAAGAGAATTTACTTCCTGTGATGGTTAAGGCCGTGTGTGCCAATTTGGTTGTTTAGTATTCTCTGGTTTGGCAGTCACAGTGTGGTCATTTCCTTGATGAAGTCTGAGTATTCCTTTGATGGGATTTGCTATGGGAGTAGGTTCATCAGGGTTGTGACCTGCATCGAGTATGTAAGAAAGCCCAGTGGAGAGGGCTTGCTTGCTTTTTGCTTGATCTCAATTGTTTATATGGCTCATCATCTCTTTGGTTCCTTGGATCAATACCCTGCCTGCTGATCTTGGATTTGCCAGCCTCACAGCTACATGTCATGGACCTGGGACTTGTCATTTCATGTAGATACAACTTTGTGTTTGTGTGTATATGTATACATATATAGATAGTGAATGTATATGTACATGTTGTTATGTGCCACTGAGACACTTGCAACTCATAGTGACCCTATAGTACAAGAGCTCTGAACCCTGCTCTATCCTGAGCCAACTTCATTGTCTCTGACACACTTACTCTCATTAACCCAGTCACGGAAACAACCCATCACCTCAAGGGTCTTCCTCTCTTATGCTGTCCTTGCACCTTCAAGGACTGGTCTCTTTTTGCAACATGCCCAAAGTACTGTCAGACAGAGCTTCAAAATCCTTGCCTCCAAGGAGCAGCGTGGTCTCTTTCTCTCTAGGATGAACCTGTTTGTTCTCTTAGCAGTCCATGGTATATTCAATACTCTTCTCCAGCACCACAGCTCAAAGGCATCAATTCTCTTTCTGTCATCTTTAGTCATTGTCCAGCTCTCTGATGCATAGCAAACAACTGCAAAGACCATGGCCTGGGTCAGGCACACCTTAGTCTCTAGACCAGCATTGTTGCTCTTCAGTACTCTAGAGAAGTCCCTGACAGCAGATTTTCCCAATTCAATTCGTCTTTTTATTTCCTCGCTACAGGTACCAAGTGTGTTGACTGTGTAGTCAAGCAAGCTATTTATCATGATGTTTTCTATTGTCCTAGTGGTAAGAATCTTTGTTGTTGTTTTCTTTTTTAAAATTTTATTTTATTATTTTGTGTGCATGTACCGTCAAATCAGATCTTACTGGTACAGGAGGAGATTGTCCCTCCTTCTCCAGCAGAGCATCTGGTGGATTTGAACTGTGTGCCTCTGGGACTGCAGTGCAGCTTCTTGTCACTAGGCCACCAGACCTCCAAGAATCTTTCTTTTTTTGATGATGAGCTTCAATTCATATTGAAGGCTATAGTCCTTGACCTTCTGCCTCAGGTCCTCCTCTGTTTCGGTCAGCAAGGTTGTATCATCTGCATAACACAGGTTGTTGAGTCTTCCTCCAATCCTGATGCCACATACCTCCTCAAAGAGACCAGCCTCCCAGATGATCTTTTCCACATACAGATTGAAAAAGTTAGGAGATAGGACACATCTCCGGCGTACACCTTTCCTGAACCATACAGTGTTTCTTTGCTCTGTTTTGATGACTGCCTCCTGGTCCAAGTATAGGTTTCGCATAAGCACAATCAACTATGCTGGAATTTCCATTCGTCTTAAGAGTAAGCCAGTTTGTTGTGATCAGTCAAATGCCTTTGCACTGTCAATGAAACATACACAGACAATTCTCTGGTATTCTCTGCTTTCAGCCAAGGTTCATCCAACATTGGCAATAATATCCCTGGTGCCAAAGCCTCTTCCAAACCCAGCCTGCACATCCTGCAGTTCTCTGTTGATATGCTGTTCCAGTCGTTTTTGGATAATTTTCAGCAGGATCTTGTTTGCATGTGATATTAATGATACTGTTCAATAGTTTTCACACTCTGTCGGGTCACCTTTTTTTGGAATGGGAACAAAGAGAGATCTCTTCCAGTCAGCTGGCCAGGTGCTTGTTCTCCAGATTTCTTGGCATAACTTGGTGAGCGCATCCAGGGCAGCATCTGTTTGTCGAAATATGTCAACTGGTATGCCATCAACTTGTGGAGTCTTATTTTTTGCCCATTTCTTCAGGGCAGCTTGAACTTCCTCCTTCATCGCCATAAGTTCTTGATCACATGTTGCTTGATGAAATTCTTCTGTTGTCAGCCAATTCTTTTTGGTATAGTGACTCTGTGTACTCCTTCCATCTTCTTTTGATGCTTCCTGGGTCATTCAACATTCTGCCCACAGCATCCTTAAGTACTGCAACTCAATGCTTGAACATGTGCATATGAGTATATATACAGAGAGAGAGCTAGAAAGAGAGAGCACACGCGCGTGTGTGTGTGTGTGGCACAGTCCATAGTGACTTGTGCGGAAGTGAGCACTGTGGGTTTGAAGCACCAATCTTTTGATTGGTAGCGCAAATGTAAGCTACTATACTAAATGGCTAGCAGTTTAACCATCTGGCCATCAAGCAGTTCATTTTGGCATTCTAAGCTCCTTTAAAATCACCTGTCCTGCCTTGTTTTCAATGTAACTCCTCATGTTCCATGACAAACATCCTTTCCAACAAGGTGCATCTCTCTGTGGGTTGTACCTGACTTCTTGTCTGGGAGGATGAGAGTAGAATGGAAGGGAGGACAGCACACTATCTTTTTGTGTTGAGCTTTGAAGGTCTAGTAGCTGTATTTTCAGATTTTTTTTTGGTAGATATTTTGAAAAGATCTCTTTAGCAAGGAAGACCCGATCACCTGCATAAAATGAGCAAAGTGACGGAACTACTGAGAGTTAATTTAAAGTTCCAAAACAAAATAGATCATTATATCTTACATGTTCAAGGCATAGTTTCTGCCAAAATGGAAAATGGTAGCTAACAGAGGCTCACTACTCTTCTACAGAAAGCATCAACATAACTGCTGACAGTGACATAAATCCTATTTTCCTCTGGTTTGAAGCTCTTGGCAAAACTCAACAGAGAAGATTTCTTTAAGAACAGGATCTGTACTTGACGTAACTTAAACCTACCCAGCAAAAACCAAAACTCCACTGTTAATCAAGTTGATTCTCACTGATAGCTACTCTTCAGGACAGAGCAGAAGAGCCCCCACAGAGTTACCAAAGCTCTAAATCTCTATGGAAACAGACACCCACATCTTTCTCCTGTGAATATGCCTGGTGGGTTCCAAACACTGATTTTTCAGTTATGCACTTTAACCACTACATTTTGGCTTTTACACCCAGCATAGTACCAAACAAATCTGATCCCCTCAGAAAAAGATCTGAATTGGAAAGTAATTCAATGTCTCAGTGGCAAACAATAGCAATTATATTCTCTGCCTTGAATAGAAGACTCTGTTATTACTCATTTTGGCATGATGATGCTGAAGTAACTTTATGGTACAGTCTGTTTTTCAGTCTATCAGTCCTTCCCTACTCCTCTGATTTTTTGACTTTCCCAAATACTACAGAGTTCAACTTCTAATACCTGAGTGAACCACCAGATGTTTGCGGAGGCTAGAGTACTCAGCAAAGGAACGGCCACACCCTTGGGCTTCACAAAGGAATGGCTTCTCTCCTGGAGACAGGAAACAAAAAGAGACTCAGCCTTATGTGGAACTACTACTTGCTTTTCCCATCAATTTTATACTATTTGCAGTAACTGCTTTACTCATTACTGGAATTCATTATATAATTTCAATTGGGCTGCCTAGAAAGTGTCATATCTCAATAATCTTCTAATATTACACTGGAAGTGCTGGCCCCCAAAAGCTTAAGATTCAGTTAGGGATATAAACAGAGAATCAGTTATTATCAGATACATCAGAGCTTTACAGACATAATTCTGAGTGGTAACATTCTCTGACACACAAACCATATACTATATAGAGTAAGGTGGGGATCACTGACCTTCATATCTATTCTTTCTTTAGGTAAGCAAGCACTAAGCCAAGAAAGAAATCCCCCAGGGACATGCTGCTGAGGTCACACCTACCTGTGTGGATGCGGAAGTGGTTCTTCAGGTTTCCAGCGGTCGTGAACTGCTTACCACAACCAGGTTCAGGGCACATAAAGGGCTTCTCCCCATTGTGGGTTCTCATGTGCACCTTCAGCCTCTGTAGTACATAGAAGCTTTTCCCACAGCCTTCTGCTGGGCATATGAAGGAGCGGTCATTTCTTAAAAAAAAAAAACCAAACAAAAAAACAAACAACAAAAAATCCCATTACAAAGCAGTAAACTATTCTTCACCAAAGAGGAAAAGTCAACACTGCTACCATTGTCAAGGCAGAGAGTATATTACAACCCTGAGTAAATGTATCAGAATCACATGAAGAATTTGTTAAAACTACAGATGCCTAGGCTCCACCCTTCAAAATAGTGATTTAATAGGTTTGGCAGAGGAGGCATCTAGCTTATATATTACCAATTTAAGTTATCAAGGAAAAAAATGAACTATTATACCAATCATTTTAACATGACATGTAAGAACTCTTGGAAGAAGGCCTTTAGGCACCAAATGTCTTACTAAGTATTTGTAAAAAATAAGGTAAATGAGACAATGCAAATTTTCCATTAATTAAAGAACAAAAGATAAGTTTAATCAGTAGTGGACTAGAGGCCCCAGTTTTCTTCAGTTTGTAAGTTCTGAGAAGTTCCTCCAGAAGCATCAGTGCTCTTGAGTTCCATGTTCAGAGTCTCAGACTAGCTCACCGATGAGTTTTGAGGTGGTACTTGAAGTGGGCTGGCCACACAAATGTCCGGTCACAGCCTTCAACTGTACACTTGAGTTTCTTCTCCACTTGAGGAAGGGGCCCCGAGTCTTTGGGTTGTCCATCACCAGAGCCAAGGTGGACAGTTTCCCCTGTAAGAGTCACATACTTGTCAATCCAGGGAAGAATCCAGGCTCAAATACTTTGGTTGAAACAATAAAGCTTGTACTCCTAGGGATATTGTTAATCAGGCATCTATCCCCATTTCTCTTTGCATCTACTTAACAAAAGAAATTAGAGTGCTCTGTGTTCCTACTTCCTTACTCCAGAAAACCACAAAACCTTTATCTTTTGTTTCATAGGGATTAACCTCTTTGGCATAGGCCAAAATTGTTCAAAACCGTTTTACAGCAGAAATATCAGAAGGTAAATGAAATTTATTTCGTACTGCAAAAACTGACGGGAAGTAGGCTTAAGTATCCAAAGCTAGGATAGGGTGTTACAGAAGATGACTTGAAGTTCTGTGGACTATTAAAGCCTGTAATTTGTGGAGCAACCATTCTGGCTTAGTTGTGGCCTTAAAGCAGCAGATATCTCTAGTAGATGGCTACTTTTAGATTTTCATCTTTTGAAGTCAATCTTGCTTCTTTCTGTCCCTCTGGAGAGTAAATAATTTCATTACACATTATTATGGGAACAAAAGCAAGATTAAATAGCAGCTAGCCCTTGAATTATGAGCAAAATATGTTCCTGTGTTTTTAGTGTTAAATGTAAATTGCAGGTTAGTATGGCAGATGCATAACAGTTGTTTGTTAGCCTTAATTTAGTGCAAGGACCCCAGGGGGCCTAGTATATAATGTTAAAAGGTCAAAAGATTGAATCCACTAGCCACTCTCAGGGGGAAACATGGGCATCCTCCTCCCTTGAAGTTGTACAGACTCAGAAACTCAAGAGAAGGTCACTATCTGTCTACTGACTCATTGATCCCTGTTTCTTAAACCAGGTCAATCTGAAATATTCAGAGATACTAAGCTCTCTATGAGAAAATTTTTTAAATGTCTTGTTCCATCTGAGGCTTAAAATTTCAGTGCTTTTACATGGTTTGTGACGGTGATAGTATTTAGCCATAAAGCACTGCCTTCATTGTTACAGACTGAGAAAACAACAAAGAAAAGACCTAAAATAGGTATTATTATGGTACAGTTTTGCAGTGGTTTATTTTTTCCCCTTTTGTTATGTACTGTTGAATAGGATCTGACTGGCACAGGAGGAAATTGCCTTCCTTCTCCAGCAGAGCATCTGGTGGATTCGAACCATGTACCTTTGGGATTGCAGCACAGCTTCTTTAGGAGTGGTTTAAATAAAGCTATGGTTCTGATTCTTTTCAGAACCATAAAGGGGGCTTTTGCGGGAAGAGAGACTACTAGGCTTTAGTTCTTGAGTTTTTTATTCAATAGGTCTGATGAATTTGCATTTCTAACAAGTTTCCAAGGGATACTGGTTATCCAGAACCCAACCTTTGAAAATTACTGGAATAGAGAAGTTGTACAAAGTAGCTAGCACAGACAGACTGAATTAAGAAGAAACAATACACAGTTATAACAGTTGCTATGAGAAAAAAAATTGCTATGAGCAGCAATTTAGTTTCAGAAAAATATTGTCAGTACATCAATGTTCATTTTATTGTCACTGGTTTTATAGTTTTATTTCTAGTAGCTGATAGAATAATTTTGATAAATTTGATAAGGGTAAAAGAGCTCCAGTATAGTTTCTATGTAACTATTACAATAAATGGAGCTCTGGCGGCTTAGTGGTAAAGTAGTTGTGGTGCCAATCTAAAGGTACACAGTTCTAATCCATTAGTGACTCCGTAGGACAAAAATGGGACATCTCCTCCTTTGTGATTTTCTGCCTCTGAACACCCCTAGAAGGTCAGCTATGGGTTGCTTTCGATTCAATGGTTCGTAACATTACAATAAAAGGGAGTTCTGTAGTGTAGTCCATAGGGACTTTCACTGTTAACTCAAAGGTTATGTATGCTTCCCTGGCAGGTGAAACCCACCAATGGCTCCAAGAGAGAAAGATGGACTATCTCCTCCTGTACAATTTATAGCCATGGAAGCCTGCTGGAGGGTCAGCTATTAGTCAGAACCAACTCATATGGCAATGAGCAAGTGAGTAATAAAAATATCTCAAATATGAGATAACAATGAGGATCTGCGAAAATGTTTTTCCTTTAAAGGGATTTCTGTACATTATTTAAGGAATTGAGAACGGTACTTTAGTTGATTCTGCACATAAATTTGGCATGGCCAAGTTATTTTACGTAAAATATACAACGTTACTCCTCTGCTCTAACAAAAATAACTAGAATTATACAGAACTTAAAATGAAGCCATTACAGCATTGCTAAAATATCTTTATACAGAGTACTGGTATCATGGATTGAACTATGTCCTCCCAAAGTACATGTTACCTTGGCTAGGCCAGGATTCCTAGGGTTGAGTGATTATCCCTCATTTTGTGATCTAACATAATTATTCTCCATTTTGTGATGCACTGTAAACTCTGTGGTTAATGAGCAGGGCAGGTTATTTTTATGTTCATGAATTAAGACGAGGACAGGATACATTACTTTTACTTAAGTCACCACCTTTACACTGGTCACAGCCCTGAACCATGTAAGGAGAGTTCCTCTAGGATGTGGCCAGGAGAGAGAAGTGAGCAGTGGGGTAGGGGAGGAAGAGCCAGGTGCAGAGAATATCCTTTAGTTTTGGCATCCTGAGATGAGAGCATCCTAGATTCAGGGAAAGATCGATGCCAAGACACATGTAGATCGCTAAGAACACTGAGCCCACAGATAATAAGAGACAAGGAACTTCATCAAGCTAACAGAGAAAGATGTATTCTAAATTTAGTCCTCCACCTTCTTAAACTGGGAGAAAAGAAATTGTTTCTTAGCCCTCCATTTGTGCTATTTCTCTTAGAGAGCACTAGAGGATGATAAGAACTGGAAAGGAAGATACTATAAATATAAATGCCTCACCATTGTTGGTTTTTGCATTCTTTGCCAACTGTGCACGAGTAGCAGCAATCAGACTGTCATGGGCCAATTCCTGCACTCGGAGGAACCACGGAATACTACTGTCTGTGCTCTCACCAGAGAGGAAATCATTCCCTGAATCTTCTGCTTCATCTTGTACAAATACTAAATGCTCAGCTGAAGAGCCCAGACCTGGAAGAAACAACAGGATATATGAAATCAAGCAATCCTTTCAAGTGCCTTGGCTCAGAAACATTCTAGGTTCTGAGTATCAATATAATGGCTTGAACTGTGTCCCCCTAAAACATGTGTCAACTTGACTAGGCCATGATTCTCAGTATTAGGTGTCGGTCTTCTATGTCGGGATCTAATATAATTATTCTCCATTTTGGAGATCTATTTGTGCTCTCCACTTTACCTCAAGCTTCTGTTCTCATAGATAATTGGGTCATCATCCTTCCAATCCCAACATACAGGCTTCTTTATATCCTTCTGCCTTTTATTTTATAAGTAGAGCTTTCCCTACTGACAACCAGACTAATCTCCACCTCTAGAATCTCAATCTCATCCTTCATTTATCCTGTGTCCTTCCCATTCAGTTATCTTCTCTCTTACATCTGCAAATACCTTCTCTATTGGCCGGGCCCCCTTATAGCCTTTACATCTGTTCTAGCTGAAATCTCTTCTGTTTTATTTTAAAAAGAACAAAAACCCTGAGTACTTTTATAGTTGTTACCTTTACTAGTCCTCTTCAAGGTGAAGTTTCTTTGACAAGTGTACCTTCTACCTCATGTATCCACCTTGTCTCCCTCTCTTCTATTCCAATAACAAGCGTTCTTGCTAAGGTCCCTAAATATGTTCTTTCCATCCTTTGTCTTACAAATCCATCCTATACTATTTGGTATAATTCTTTTCTTCCTAAAACTTTTTCTTGCCTTGATTATCTTCCTCCCTTTCCAGCTGTTTCTTCTATTTTTGTTTTCTTCTTAAATCCACTTCCCTTCAAGGCTCCAGTTTTGCTTTCTCTTCAGTTGATGCTCCAGACTCCTCCAAAGAGAACAAACCTACATGGCTGTTCATACACTTCCTAAAAGCTAATAAATCTGCTTACTTCACATCAGACCTCTCTCCAAAATTCTGCATGTCTGTTTTTATCTCTCTGAGGGACAATTTCTCCTGAATGTCCCTCAATGATATCAACACCAACAAGTACAAAATAGAATTAACACATTGCCGCAAATGACGGTACTATATCTAAGAGAAAAAAATTGTGTTTCTAAGCATGGTCGTCAGTTTAAAAGTGTGCGGCAATATGTTAATAAAGCTTCTTTCCACTGTGTGACTGAGTATAATATGACACATCTCCACTTTTTCTTAACCATGAGCAGAGTCAGAAAACGTAAAAGAATACCTGCTCTTGTTAGGTTGAGAAGAATAAAAGAAGTACTATCACTTGGCTGTAGATCTTGCAACAAACTGGGAGACTCTGGAGTTGACAAAAACTCCGAGGACTTCTGTACAGTCTGAGCCCTCGTCTCCTCTCCGTCTGGGCCCACATTCACCTGAAGGCTTCTCAACACAGCCGAAGAAGGAACCTCCTTGGAAGAGTTAGTATGATTTGGAGTATCATCTAGAAAAAGGAAACATCATAGCTTTATGTGGCGCTTAGCTCCAGTATAATGCTTACATTTTTATATATAGCTCCAATTACCAAGGTAACAGTTTTAACTGTCAACAGCTTTATAGAAGTAAACAGCAGTTTTATTTTACAAAAACAAAATTGCTTCTAATAAGAATAATTGCTAAAAAAAAATTAGAAAAAAAGAATTGCTTTACGTTCTAATGTGAGAGACAGAATTCTCTAACATTTGTCTCTAATAATATAATTCCATATGCTTAGCATCCTATTCCACATTATATTACAGAAGTTGTTCTTCCCTTGAAAAAAGATCATTATGAGTCAATACTAGTTTGTAAGAGATCTAAAATTTTGAGTTTTTAAGGGTAGACACCCATCTTCATTTTTATAAGACGCATGCAACAGTTCTGATGAACACCCTATTTCAACTGAAATAAATCTTAAGGACTTACAGTTCTGAGTTTATACTGGATATAAAGAAATGATTCAGAGACTAATAAAATTATCTTGTTATAAAAGTGCCTTTAGAAAGTAGTTATGTCTTCAATTAAATCTTACTTTAGAGTATAATACCTATAATACCTAGTTAATACTATAATATCTAATTAATACCTTAACTCACTGCAGCCTGGCTTTCTACTTCCTTCACTCAATGTAACTGTCAAACTCAATGACGACTTTTAAATTTCATCTCATTGAATTTCCTGGGAGCTTTGAACACATTAACAATTATTTCCTAAGGTTCTAGGCTTCCACTCTGTTAGCACTTCTCCTTAATTTTCTAGTCATCTTTCCCCCACTCCTTCACAGGCTCTTTCTCTTTTGCCTTATTCTGAACTTTATTTAATAGGGAATTCCAAGCATTCTGCTCTTGACCTTCCTTTCTTCCCATTGTCACCCTCTAGTGGCGATTACATCCATACCTACGGCTTAAACTACTTATGGTTACAAATTATGCCTTCTCTGGTTGCACCTTCTCTATGATTCCTAATTTTTATGATTTTCATTAGTTACTTATAAAGTCAGTTCTCTACTTCATTAATATCATAGAGTATGTATGGCAAGTTCTGAAGAACACCTTTGGCCTATCTCTAGTATCTCAACTTTACCTGGTAACAGTAGCCGGTTGCATTCTGAGGCCTCAGTCACTGGAAGGAGGGACAAGCAAGTAATGTCTTTAGTTTCTGATTCCACCAGCCCCTGTCCTAGGGGGATGGAAGTGTTCTGAACAAATTGTACCAGGAGCTACAGAGCAGAAAAAGGCCAACACTGAGAAACACAGATTGCTTAATATGGATTCAAATATCTGAATTTATATATTTTTCACAAATTAATGTGCCCACATAAATAATATGCTCAAACACGTAACACATGGACACTGTGATCTTAGTAGTACAGTTGTGGCATAATATGTGCACTATTTGCATAAAAATACATTAAGTGTTGATTGTTCATTAACAGAGGTCTAATTCATAGAAAAACTAACCCATAATATACATTTAATTATTTATCAAGCTCTCTGATCCACAGAAAGTCTGTATATACATACATTAAACTGTCACCTTCCATTAAACATAGAAATAATAAAAATAACTACATTTTAAAATTAGAGCTATTGAAAAATCTTCAATTGTACTATATACTGATTACATTTTACAAAGCACTTTTCTCAGAACCAGCTCATCTTAGTCTTCATTGCAACCCACTAAGAGTAAACATGTATTTTACAGATAATGAATCAAGGAGAAGACATTATGTGATTTGTCAAAGTCACAAGATTAGATAAATGCTAATCTTACAATGTATATAACCTAATTATTAATTCAGTGGTCTTTTCACTATGCACCAGAGATGCACTAACATTAGTGAAAAAAATGAATATTGATACACACTGCACATCATATGTAAGACAAAATTTTGTCAAATTTATACTTAACAAATATAAAATAGTACTAAAAGGAAAAACAATATTTAAATCTTTAAGAAAGTATTTATTAGACAAATAATAAATTCAGTGAAGAGCAGGCAAGCCAGTTCTAATTCACTATCTGTGTTATAAATAAACTTTGTATTGGAATATAGCCATACTTATTCGTTTAAGTAGTGTCTATGTCTGCTTTTATACTACAACAGTAGAGCTGAATAGCTATGATCAAAACTAAATAGCCCACAAAGCCTAAAATTTTTCTATCTGCACTATTACAGAAAATATTTTGCCAATGTCAGAACTTAGGATCAGTTGGGATATAGCTCGCCAATATAAAAGGAAACCAGCTGATTTGGCTCACCTCTGGTTTGGATTCTAACTCATCTGATAACATTGATTCAGTTTCCAAATCCTGTAGCTGTTCAGGGGCCAGGTTCAAATTTAATTCAAAGTCAATGACACTTTTCTGTTATGCTCATAGTTTTCTAGGAAATGGTATATTCCTTCAGTATGATATTATGCAAGGTGGTATATCAATGAGCCTAAAATGAGAGGAGATATGGGAGAGAATAAAAAAACTATGAAAAATATAGTTCAAAAAGCAAAGAAAGATATTCCTTTACAGGTAAATCCAAAACAATCAAGCAAATGAAGAACAAGACAGACAGGTCCAATGGGTATCAGCCCAAATCATGTTTTTATTCAGAATTTTCATTGCTAATTATCTATTCTAACAGAAAGTCTTGAATAGAGGACAAAAACTATGTCCAAATAGTTCATCTTTTTATCAGAGATAAAAAACAGCGGGAAATAACATATAAATACACATAAATATTGAAAAATTAAGGAGTGGTTGACTATATTATGGCAATGTCACTTGAAAGTATGGTTCTGGAACCAACGTAACAGAAAAATATTTATGACATCTTAAATTAAAAAAATAAAACACACTTGCTATTATTAAAATGTAAGATAAATATGAAGAAAAAAAAAGGAAAGGAAATTCACTCACACTACTAGTAGTTACATCAGGTGAAAAGCTAATTTTTTCCATTTCTTGTATTTTCTAAAAGGTGACTCTTGTTATGTGCCGTTGAGTCACCAGTGACTTAAAGCAACCCTATGTATAATAGCTCTGAAGCCTGCCCTGTCCTGAGCCACTGTCACTGACTCTGACATACCTATGATCCCAATGCCTCTCAGTTACTGTATTAATCCATCTTATCTGGGTTCTTCCTCTCCTGCGCTGTCCCTCCTCTATTCCAAGCATGATGTCCATCTCGAAGGATGGGTCCCTCCTGGCCACATGTCCAAAGTATGTGAGATGGAGCTTCAAAATCCTAGCCTCCAAAGAGAAACATGGCTTCACCCTTTCCAAGACAAACTTTCTTGTTTTCTTGGCAGACCATGGTATATTCAAGACTCTTCTCCAGCACCACAACTCAAAGGCATCAATTATTCTTCTATTATCCTCAGTCACTGTCCAGCTCTCTGATTCATAGCAAGTAACTGTGAAGACCATGGCCTGGATCAAGCACATCTTAGTCTCTAGAGTACTGTGGAGAGGTCCCTGACAGTAGATTTTCCCCAATGCAATTAGTCTTTTAATTTCCTGACTGCTGGTGCCAACAGTGTTGATTGTGGAGCCCTGCAAGCTGAAATTGTCAATAACTTCAGTCTCTTCTGCATCTATCACGGTGCTGCCAATGGGCCCAGTAGTGAGAATGTTTGTCTTCTTGATGTTGAGCGTCAATCCATATTGAAGACTGTAAACCTTGACTTTCTGCAGCAAGTGCTTCAGATCCTCCTCCGTTTCAGCAAGCAAGGTTGTGTTATCTGCATAATGTAGATTGTTGATGAGTTGTCCTCCAATCTTGATGCCACATTCCTCCTCCTAGAGCCCTGCCTACTGAATGATCTGATCTGCATATAGAGTGAAAAGGTATGGAGACAGGATGCATCCCTGAAGCACTCCTTTCCTGATTCTGAACCATGCAGTGTTTCCCGGCTCTGTTCTGAGGACTGTTTCCTGGTCCAAGTATACTGTCATTGTTGTTGTGTACCATCGTCAGAACCAACCCAAAACTGACCTGTCAGAGGGTTTTCAGAAGCAGTTAATCGCATGGGAGGAGACTACCCTTCCTTCTCCCTCAGCACAGCTGGTGGCCTCGAACCATGTGCCTTCAAGATTACAGCACAGCTTCTTGCTACTAGGCCACTGGTCCAGTGGTGAGAATCTTTGTCTTCTTGACATTGAGCCTCAGTCCATACTGAAGGCTGCAGTCCTTGACCCTTCGCAGCAAGTGTATGAGGTCCTCCTCAGTTTCAGCAAGCAGGGTTGTGTCATCTGCATAACGCAGATTGTTAATAGATCTTCCACCAATCCTGATGCC
>NW_006399787.1:12176443-12177092 GCF_000299155.1 Elephantulus edwardii
ACAGCTTGGTGAGCACATCCAGGGCAACATCTGTTATCTGAAATACTTCAATTGGTATACCATCTAGTTTGGCAAATTCTGGACAGTGTTTACCATGGTATATTCTTGGGACCCCGATGCAATTGTTTTCCTCTCATAATTTATATTCTTAAGCCATTTCCCCTAGCCCCTCAAGATTCTTGCAGGTGAGTTCACCTTATTTTGTACAACTCTTCAATTGGGAGCACTATTGTACACATACGTATATATTATTGAATACATATATATAGGCACTCTTAGTAAGATGTTATGATGTTATCCCAAAAGCACATGGTTTGACTCTACCAGCTGTGGGAAGATGAGTAAATTCTTCCCGATTAACTGTCTCTGAAACCCGCTAGAAGGTCAGCTATGGGTAGGTTTCAACTTGATGGCATACAACAACAAAATCAGCAATCATATACAAGGCAATTCTGGTAATACAGTTCATAGAAGTCGCATTGCTCATCCAAAGGCCCTTCTGGTGGTTGGAATTCACCAGTGACTGCATGGAAGAAAGGTGTGCAATCTTCTCTCAAGAATTACTAGAGGAAAACTTCCCAGGCATAATGAAGAATGAGAGAGTTATATATATTCAAGAAGATCAGTGAACACCATATAGAATAGACCC
>NW_006399787.1:12179329-12180972 GCF_000299155.1 Elephantulus edwardii
AAAATCCAACACCCTTTCCTGATGAAAACACTCAACAAAATAGGATTGAAGGGGAATTTCTTCAACATAGTAAAAAGTATTTATGCAAACCCGAGAGTCAACACTGTTCTCAACAGAGAGAGGTTAAAGGCATTCCCTTTAAGAACAGAAACTAGGCAACGATGCCCACTCTCACCTCTCTTATTCAATATTGTATTGGAAGTCTTAGTGATAGCAATAAGACAAGAGAAGGAAATAAGAGGTATCCAAATTGGCAAAGAGGAGGAAAAATTATCTTCCTATGCAGATGATAAGATAGCATACCTAGAAAACCCTAGAGATTCAGCAAGAAAACTATTGGACATAGTTGACCAATTCAGCCAAGTGGCGGGATACAAGATCAACATACAAAAATCAGTTGGCTTTCTCTACAGTGACAAAGAGAATACAGAGCCTGAACTAAGAAAAACAATACCTTTCACAATGTGAATCACAAGATTGAATACTTGGGAGTAAATCTAACCAGAAGCACAAAGGATCTTAAAAGAAAATGACAAAACATTACTACAAGAAACAAAAAGAGACCTGGAGAAGTGGAAGAATATCCCTTGCTCATGGCTAGGAAAACTCAATAACAGCCTTTTTTAAACAAATGGTGTTGGCAAAATTGGAAAAGTAACTGCAGAAGACTGAAGCAAGATCCATCATACATTAAAAAAAGAACCACTGATCCTACCAATTCTATTATTGACTATATTATTCCATATTTAAACTAAGAGATTAAAAAGAGTGCAGGCAAAAAAAAAAATATATAAAAGAACACAGGAAGCTTTGAAAAGTTCTGGGAATAAGTAATTAGAGAAATGGTGTCATCACAAGCCAACTGTGGCAAACCGTGATCTCTAAGATCATGACCATCCTGAGAACAACTCTCCTTCTGTTTTTTAGCCAAAGAAACAAACTTTGGGAACTGATGTCTGAGAAGCTATTATCTTTTTCTACCTTACATTCAACAATATCCTTCAAACTGTATCAGAACTCTTAAAAAACAAAACAAAATTAAGGTCTCCAAAACTGGAAATCTTAATTCTGTCTCTGACTTACTGGTTGAGACCTTAACAAGTTACTCTTTCTCTCAGTCTTAAAAGATTCAGCTGCTAATCAATAGGTTGATGGTGCAAACCTCCCAGCCACTTTGAAAGAGAAAGACAGCAGTGAGGTTAGGGAACTTATCTGAATACAAAAGAAAAAAGAATCTTCCTAGAATTATTCATGCATCAGGCAATATACCAATTCATCAACTCATATCAACCTTGCAAGATAAAATAGAATTGCTCTATAGGGTTTCCAAAGCTGTCATCTGTAACAGATGGGGGGCTCTGGTGGCTTAGCGGTAAGGAGTTGAGGTGCCAACCCAAAGGCAGTCAGTTTGACTCCACCAGCTGCTGAGGAAGAAAGATGGATATCACCTTCTGTGTGATTTTCAGACTCTGAAATTCCAGTGGAGAGTCACTATGAGTCAGTTTCAACTAGAAATCACAAAACACTTAACAATCCTCTTCAAAGATTTAGACCCTCCCAGAAGAGCTGTGGGTGAGTATTAACATTACTGGTAAGTATATTCATTTTCTCCTGGACACAGAGCCTACTAATTGGTCCTAAAA
>NW_006399787.1:12181892-12184828 GCF_000299155.1 Elephantulus edwardii
AAATAGTAGTCAAGTACTGAACCACTGTGTCACCAGGGTTCCTTCTATCAGGCAATGAAAACCCAACCTACTGCCATTAAATGGATTTTGACTCAAGCCAAACACAAAAAATTAAAGATTTCTACCAGCTTCTGCAGTCTGAAATTGACCAGAAAAGAAATCAAGATCCATTATTAATAACTGGTGGCAAGAATGAGAAAGTCAGAAACAAGGAAGCGATCTATCCATATCTGTTCCCATTCTCAAGAAAGATGATCCAACAGAATATGTAATATTGAACAATATTATTACTATCACATGCAAATAAAATATTGCAGATCATCCAAAATGGCTAGAAAACTACATTCAGAGAGAACTGTTAGAAGATCAAGCTGGGTTTAGAAGTGGTGGTGGCATCAGGGATACATACCATTCCTGATGTCATCTGGATCTTGGCTCAAAGCAGAGTACCTCAAGAATGTCTATTAGTATTTTATCGACTATGCAAAGGTATTTGACTATGTGGATCACAACAAATTACAGCTAAAATTGAAAAGAATGGGGCGTCTACAACACTTATTTGTGCTCATATGAAACTTACACCTAGACCAAGAAGCTGTTGTGTGAATAGAGCAAAGGAACACTGCATGGTTTAAAACAATGAAAGGTATACATCAGGGCTGTATTATTTTCTCCATATCTATTCCATCTCTATGCCGAGCAAACAATTCAAGAAGCTGGAACTTAACGGAGAAGTGGCATCAGGATTGGTGGATGATTCAACAACAATCTGCATTATGAAGGAAATACAACCTTGCTTGCTAAAAGTGAGGAGGACTTGAAACATCTGCTGCTGAAGCTCAAAGACTATAGCCTTTAGTATAGATTACACCTCAACTTCAAGAAAACAAAAGTTCTCACACTGGACCAAAGTTAGGCAACACATCATGATGGATAGAGAAAAGCAGAAATTCTCAACAATTTCATTTTACTTGGACCTCTCCAAAGTGTTGAAGAGCAAAAGCGTCAATTTAAAGACTAAGGTGCACCTGATCCAGGGAATGGCCTTTTCAATTATTTGCAATGTATCTGAAAGGTGGACAGTCGACGCTTTTGAGCTGTGGTGTTGAGAAAGAGTAAGGAATGTTCAATGGACTGACAAAAGAACAGATAAATCTGGCTTGGAGAAGGTGCAACCAGGCTGCTCCTTAGAGACAAGGATGTTTAAATTTCGTCTCACATATTCTGGGCATGTTTTTAGGAGGGGCCATTCCTAGGAAAAAGACATCATGCTTGGAAAGGTGGAGGGTCAGTGAAGAAGGAAAAGATCCTGAATGAGATGGACTAACACAGTGACTGTAATAAGCTCAAGAACAGCAGAGATGTTGAGGATGCACAAGACACGGTAGGACTGTTCAGATCTGTTGTTCAAAGGGTCACTCTGAGTCATAGTCAACTCGATGGCACCTAACAACAACGTATCTTTAGAGAATCATATTGACACATCTTTTTCCTACAGCGCAGTTGGTGGGTTTGAGCCACTTAACTTTTTCTTAGCAGTTGAACGCTTTAACGGCTGTACCATCAGGATTCCTTCATCAGATACTGCTGTTGTTATGTACTGTTGAGTCAGGACTGACTCAGCCTCACAGCTTACCTTTCAGTGGTTTTCAGACACAGTAAATCACATGGGAGGAGACTGCCCATCTTTCTCCCATGGAGTTACCGGTGGATTTTAACCATGTGCCTTTTTTTTGGGTTGGCAGCACAATTCCCTACAACTAAACAGCCAGAGCTCCCTAGGAATATGCTCTTATTGTTGTTGAGTGCTTTCAAGTTGTAGACAACTTACAGCAAACTTATGAACAAAAGACCTGAACACTCCCTAGGAATATAGGCATATAGAATTATTCAGAAACAAAATTCTGCATAGAAGTGTTTAAGAAAAAGTGACTACAACTAATGTGTAACAACACGGTTTTGTATAAGAGTTAAAGTTTCCTAAGAAATAAGTGGCTTTCAGGGGTTTTTCCCCCACTTAAAATTCAAAGTAATAAGCACATTTTACTTCATAATCCAGAAACGGAAAGAATAATCCAAGCCTTCACACAGAGAAATAAGTGAAATATTACCATGAAACAATACTAACCTATACTAGTCCCATGCACTCTGATTCTCTGATTCTTTTTTTCAAATTATAAAACAGATTTTACAACCTACTTCTGAGTATCTACCACAGACTGGAAACACTACTATAACATTTTCAAATGTCTGAAATGAAAACACAACAAACCCATTGCCATCTTGTCCATTTTGATAAATAATGATTCTATGGACAAGGCACAATTGTCTTATGGGCTTTCCAATGCTGAACTCTTTAGGGAAACAGATTGCAGCAACTTCTTCCCCTGAAGTGGCAGGTGGGTTAGAATCTCAATCCTTTTGGTTAGCAGACAAGCACCTAACTAACCACTGTGCTACTACAGCTTCCATAAACTAAAACACAAAACCAGCCTTAAAATGTAAAGCTACAGATATAAACATACTATAAATATACATTAAACAGAATCGGCAATTTTCATGAATGAGAATTTTGATGAATTTGACATTACCTCAATCTTGTCCTTAAATCCTGCCAGAATAATATACACAAAGCAATAACCAGCAAAGAAAGGCAAAGTAATTCTTATCACTAACCAATCATTAGTCCCAAACTCCAATGTAGAACTCTCACGTACAGAAATCAGTGGAAATACCATTTCCTTGTCAACACTCTTGGCACCAGCAGCAAGGAAATCAAAAAAAGTATTGCAATGGGAAAGTCTGCTGTTAGGGACCTCTCTAAGGTACTCAAGAGCAACGGTGTCTCTTTGGAGACGAAGGTGCACCTGATACAGGCCATAGTCTTTGCAATCACTTGTTATGCATCAGAGAGCTGGACAATGACTAGGGAGGAC
>NW_006399787.1:12185094-12187165 GCF_000299155.1 Elephantulus edwardii
CAGAGGCAATGCGATTGGCACAGGATAGAGCAGGGTTTAGGGCTGTTATACATAGGGTCGCTATGAGTCGCAAACGACTCGACGGCACATAACAACCACCATTTCCTTAAGGTAGAGATGGCATAGACCCAACCAAGGTTACGTGAGAAACTTTGGGAAGGTAAAGCCAATCCAGAGCAAATCAAGCTAACAAAGGAACAACTGGTCTACATCTCTTGTCTCCGTCCTCACTGCCTCATAGAAGTAAAGTATCAGGAAAGGAAGGATGACAAAAGGCTTTTATCATTCTGTCTCATGAAGGAAAAAGAACTTATTATGTCCTTAACATGTGAAAAGCAGTGATTCAGTTCTGGAAAACACAGCCCCTCAAAAAGCAGCACATCCTTAATTAAGGGAGGCAGAAAATGATCTTGGCCCAGTTTTACACAGTTGGGGTGAGGGAACTGGAAGCGGGGTGGGGGTGGGGTGGAAGGAGAATAAAAAGGAAGCATTGTAGTGAAAAGTATTGTGTTCCTCCAAATGGTCAACATTCACAGAGGTTAAAATAAAGGCCCAAAGCCATAAGTATCATGAGACAAAATGGGATCAAACAGCCTACAAAATAAACAGGCCTGCAGATACAGCCAGAAGTGCATGACAAAGAGAAGATAAAATTGACCAGTGGGACCTTCTAAAAATCAAGTCCGTATGTGTATCAGAAACTTTTTACAATAGAATGGAAAAAACCCTTGGAGATAAGGAAAACACATTTTGCAATGACATCTCAGGCAAGGGCCTCATAACAAAAGTTTAACAGAATATACAGGGCCTCCACAAGAAAAATTATAAAATGGGCAAAAAAGAATGAAAGGACTTTTCATAAAGGAAGACATTCAGAAGGCCAACAGACACATGGAGAAATGCTCAACATCACTGACAATCTGAGAGAGGCAAATCAAAACAACAATGAGATACTATCTTGCTCCAGAAGTAAAGTTTAACGGGACAGCAATCAGTAAGTATTGGAGAGGTGTAGAGATTGAAACATTCATGCACTGCTAGTGGGATTATAAAATGATACAACCGCTCTGGAGGTAGTTTGGCATTTTCTCAAAAATTTGAACACAGATATCTCATACCACCTAGCCATTCCATTACTAGGAATATACCCCAAGGAAATTAAACCAGACATGAACAAGAGATATGTACACCCATGTTCACATCATTATTCACAGGAGCCAGAAAATGGAAACCGCCCAAATGCCCATGAACAAATGGACTGAAAAACTGTACAAAGGAATACTATGCAGCACTAAGGAACAAGGATTTCATAAAACACTAATTAACACAAGAGAGTCTAGAGAGCATTACGCTAAGTGTACTCAGAGTCAAAAAGACAAATACTGCATAAAATTATTACTATAAAATGGAAGGATAACTAGACAGATGTGTGAATGTCCAAAAAGGGAGTGGGGGATGAATAAAAAAGGAAATAGAAAAAATAAAGCAAAGGACTTATACCACGAGGGCCAGGGCCTCTGATAAAAGGCCTATCTACTTCTCAACTCCACCTCTCTTTGCTTTTGGCTAACCACAGGTATAGACCAAAAAAACATTTTAAAAACTAAACAGAAAAAAAACTAAACAGAAACACTACTGATAGTAGTAAATAACAAAGAGTAAAAAAAAAAAATTAAAGAGTAATTTTAAATTTTATATTGTTAAGATATGGTATAAAATTACAGCACTAGGAACAGAAAAACTAGGCAACATTTTAGATCTTATCTAGCACATTAAGGGAACTGACTTTTTTGGGGGGCGGAACTGACATTTTGATGCTGGTACTTCAAAGTGCAAGTTTTAAAAGAAATTTGGAACACGGAATTATGGAACCAGAATGAATCTTAAAATTTTAGAATCTTCCTTATTTATGCATGTGAGACAAAATACCATGGCTTGGGATTCTCTGGTTTTAAGAAACCAAGTCCTTGGGGTAATTAATCATGTTGTTGTTGTTATGTGCCGTCGAGTCGCTTGCGACTCATAGCGACCCTATGTACAACAGCCCTAAACTCTGCTCTGTCCTGTGCCA
>NW_006399787.1:12187965-12194547 GCF_000299155.1 Elephantulus edwardii
ATAGGTTGAAAAGGTATGGAGATAGGATGCATCCCTGGCATACGCCATTCCCAATTTTGAACCATGCAGTGTTCCCTTGCTCTGTTCTGACGACTGTCTCCTGGTCCAAGTATAAGTTTCGCATTAGCACAATCAAGTGTTCTGGGATTCCCATTCTTCTCAGAGTCAGCCATAGTTTGTTATGATCATAGGTTCGCACAATTTGACAGGTGGAGGGAAGTGTGGGTAAAGAAAATGACAAAGATCAAGTGTGAAAAACAAATGTATACAAACTTTGTAAGTAAACCGGTATAAAATAAAAATTTTATTTAAAGAAAGGAAATTAAACCAAGCCCTTCAGCCTTTTCTTTAGATCTTGTGAGCTGGTCTCTTCTTTGTCATAACAAAGCCATCTTCCCTAGGAGTAAACTGATCACTCCCAGTCAAAAAGCTGTAATCGGCATTGCCTTTAGAAGTATGATGTCCTTCCCGAAATAAATGATCCTTCTTTCACTTCTACCTTGTTGGTCATTTATTCAGTCTCTAAACATTATCACTTTCAGAACTCTATTCTAAGGTTCTCTTCTCTTGATATATTTTCTTCATAGTATGAATTTATTTATGTCTTTAGATGATGCATTGTTAGGTTCCATCTAGTTGACTAAAACTTGGCTACACCATGAAAACCACATCAGACCCTTGCCCTATCCTGCACTATCTTCACTATCTCTGACATGCTCTAGCCATTGCTACAGTCAGACACTGTGTCACTTCAGCTTGTTGAGGGTCTTCCTCTCTTTCACTGCTGACCCTCTACCTTTTGCAGCATGATACATTTTTCCAACAACTGGCCCCTCCTGACAACATGCAGAAAATATGTGAGACCAAGTTTTATCATTCTTGCTTCTAAAGGGCACCCTAGTTGTAGTTCTTCCAAGACAGATTTGTTATTTGGTAGTCTGTGGGATATTCAACACTCTTGGCAAACCCCACAATTCAAAGGCATCAATTCTTGTCTTCCTTATTCACTGGCCAACTTTCAACACATAGGAAGCAACTGAAAATAATCATGGCTTAGACCAAGTGTACCTTAGTCTTTAAACTGACATTCCTGCTCTTAAGCACTTTAAAGAGGTCTTTAACAGCAGATTTTTCCAATGTAAAATGTCTCTTTTAGGAATATATGATTAGGTATTATTGGCATGAGAAGAGTTAAGAATAAGCTGCATAGTAAAGTAGACTGGGGGGGGGGGCTGTATAACAATGAAATAAATTTTTTTTCCAAAGAGAAAAGCGAACTGGGGGGAGGGGGCAGGAAGAAAAATGTGCAACAATGAATTAATAGAAATCCAAGTTCTCTATAAACTGTCATTAAAATCTCAATTAAAAAAATGTCTTCTGATTCCTTGACTGCTACTACCATGGGTGCTGACCACAGATCCAAGTGAAAAGACATCACTGACAAATTCAAGCTTTTCTCTTATTTTATATGCTGTTGTTTTACGTGCAACTGAGTTGATGGCAACTCATAAGGACCTTATAAATACCAGATCTGAACCTTGCCCTATTCTATGCAATCCTCTCATCAGCTCTGATGTACCTGAGCCCATTGATAGTCACTACATTGATTTATGCCCTTGAGGGTTTCCTCTCTTTTGCTGACCCTCAACCTTTCCAAGCATGGTGTCTTTTTCTAAGGACTGGTCTCTCCCACCAATATGCTCAAAATATGTGAAAAAAAATTTCACCACCTTTGCTTCTATGGAGCATTCATTCTGCTGCCTTTTTCAAAGGCATACTTTTTCATTCTTTTGGCAATCCATGTGATTGATAGTACTCTTTTCCAATACCACAATTCAAAGGCATCAATTTTTCTGCCATCCTTATTCATTATTCAACTTTTAATGCTTAGGAAGTAATTGAAAATATTATGGCTTGGATCGGGTACAATTTAGCCTTTAAACTGGCATCACAGCTCTTTAGTACTTTTGAAAAGGTTCTTGATAGCAGATTTTCCCAAGGTCACATGTCTTTTAATTTCTTGACTGCTGGTACCACAGGTATTCATTGTAGATCCAAGTAAGACAAAATAATTGACAACTTCAAACTTTTCTCCATCTATTACACTATGTTATCTATTGGCCCAGTGGTGATGATTTTTTGTTTTTTATTGAGATTTTAATGAAAGTTTATAGAAAACTTGGATTTCCATTCATTTATTGTTGCATATTTTCCTCCTGGCCCACCCTTCCCCCTCCAGTTCGCTTTTCTCTTTGGGAAAAAAAAATCATTCACAGTTATACAATCCCTCCTGTCCACTTTACTATGCAGCTCTTATTCTGGACTCTTGCCATGCAAATAATACCTAATCATAGGAATATATGCTTTTTGTTTTCTTGATGTTGAGATGTAATCCATACTGAAAGCTGTAGTCTTTGATCTTCTGCAGCAAGTGTTTCAAGTTCTCTTCAGTTTCAGTAAGCAGGGTTGTGTCATCTGCAAATATTTTTTATCTGGCTACCCCTTAATTATAAGAAAGGCAGGGTTTTATCTGTCTTATTATTTACTAGCTCATCTCCCAGCATTTGGCAAAAGTCTGGCAAAGTATTGTATCCTAATAAATAATTAAGGTTTCTCAGAGTTTCTGCTACTGTGAAGGCTCAAAGCTTTCTTCACTATGACCTTACAGGGCTTCCACACAAGCTAGCCCATAAGTACCTTGTTGTTGTTATATACTGTTGAGTTGACTTTCCAGCAGATTTTCGGAAGCAGTATATCGCATGGAAGGATGTTGTTAATCTTTCTCCCTTAGAGCAGCTGGTGGATTCGAACCACCTGACTTTGGACTGGCATTGCAACTACTTACACTAGGCCACCAAAGCTATGACCAAAATTTGTGTATTTATTCATGACCTTCTTTTGAACTTCAAACTCATTATTTCTAAATTCTTACTGGAATTTCCACACATATATTCACCATCATCTAAAACGTAATGTCTAAAATCCAGATTATCATATCTACCATCAAACCTGTTCTTCTTCCTGTAATTTCCATTGGTGCCCAATTTTCTTCCCAACCAACTGCAAACTATAGATCTTTTAACTAATCCTCAACATTTAAGTAATCTCAATGATTTTCACTGTTTCAAACTTACTCTTCCTTTAATGTCCTGTTTCTTTCTGTTAACTCCAATATTAAAACAGGTTTCTAGTAGTCATTATGCCTTTAATAAAATTTTCCTCTCTATTTTTTAAACATTCAAGTTATATTTCTACAGTCATTATGTGCCACTCATTACCTCAGAATAATGAGTTCCTCAGCATGGCATTCTAAGTATCTCGCAGTATGCCCTTAAAAAAAGTTACAGCTTCACTATTTTGCTTAATGAACCTTAATTTTAGCCCTTACTGCACTGGCATTAAAGAGCACACCAACCTGTTTCTGTGTTAAAGGTCTTTGCTTGGGATAGTTCTTCAACCAGTTAATAAGCACTAACAAATCCAGTTCTGATCTTATGAAATCCTATCCAACTTTAAAATCCAACTCTTAGCACCCAAAAAGTATTTGCTAAATGAAAGGTAAACCTCTTCATTAACAGAGAAGGCTGGAAGGAAGTTCATAAGCAAACTTACTAACCAAAAGTCAGAAATTGGTGAAATACAAAACTTTAAATACTAAACTTCTAGTATTCTTTTCCTGTTTTTTTACACTAAATCATCACAAAGTGAAATTTCTCTCATTAACAAAAAGATGCCCCTGACTTTAAGAAATTATAAACTTTGGGGAGCTCTGGTGGCCTAGTGGCAAAAAAGCTGCACTGCAATCCCAGAGGAACACGGTTCGAATCCACCAGACGCTCTGCCGGAGAAGGAGGCACAATATCCTCCTGTACCAGTCAGATCTGATTTGATGGTACATGCACACAAAATTTAAAAAAAAAAAAAAAGAAATCATAAACTTTGTCTCAAAGTGGAAAAAAAAGCATTAAGCTTGTCTGTTGTTTTTTTTAAAAAAAATAAAATATTGTTACTGAGTGCAAAACAATTCATTGCAGTCTAGTCAGAACCATCTCCTACCTGACTCCCCCAACAAGTTTTCCGAGGCTGTAAACTGCACAGTAGATTGTTGTTATTATGTGCCATCCAGTTGGGAATGACTCATAGGAAATGACCCTCCAGAGGGTTTTCAGAGGCTGTAAATTGCACAGGTGGAGACTGTACATCTTTCTCCCATGGAAGAGCTGGTGAATTTTATTTGTGTGGAGTCATGGAGGCTAGATGAACCTCAAAAACTACTGGCCTGATATAATCATTAGACCTTAAACCAGGCATATCTTGTGAAGAGTGCTTAAAACGATGTGGTTATGTACCACTGAGTCAGAACCAAAACATAGCTGACTACACACAAGAGGAGACTACCCATCTTTCTCCCATGAAGTGCGTGCCTTTGGACTGGCAGCAGAGCTCCTCACTGCCAGACCACCAGCACTCTGTATTGTTGTTACTTGAGAATATACAGAACAACAAACAATCACTCACTGCAATTGTCAGAACTAACACAGCTGATCCCCCAGCAGGTTTTCAAAGGCTATAAATCACACAGGAGGAGACTGCTCATCTTTCTCCTGCAGAGCAGCCAGTGAATTTCAACTGTCTGCCTTTGGGTTCGTAGCACAATTCCTTACCCAGTAGGCACTGGAACTCCCCAGCACAGAACATACACAAATTCAACAATTTTTGTATGTATAATTCCATACCCTCCTCATTAGCATAAACCAAGTCCCTTTCTTTTGACTTTTCTATATTTTTCTTACATTGAGACTTTAACAAACGCTTACAGGAAGTTTGGGTTTTCATTCTTTTCATTCATTGTTGTAAATCTTCCTCCTTTCCTTTCCCCTAATCCAGTTTGCAATGCACAGCTTTTTCCATATTGTCATACAATCATACATTCCTTTCAGACAGTTCCCTTTATCTGTTCCAATGCAGTGTTCAACTCTTTTCCAATTCTCCTCCTAACTCCCCAAGTCAGTCTTATTTTATTACGGCAGTATTCCAGTCCTTTTCTTAACTAAAATCTGTTGAGGTGCTACTGTCAGTTAAATCCCACAGATACAGATATAAAAGGGGACAATGTTCACGGCAGGCATCCTTTACTAGTTAAGCTAAACTATTGTTTTAAGAAATAAAGTTCTAGGGAGTTCTGGTGGCCTAGTGGCAAGAAGTTGCACTGTAATCCTGAAGGCAAGTGGTTCAAATCCACTGGAGAAGGAAGGTCAATCTCCTCCTGTGCCAGTCGGATCTGACTTGACAGCACATGAAAAGTAAAAAAAAATTAAAAAAGAAATGGAGGTCTATAATGACCACCGTATTGGAAAAGATGATAGAAAGAACTGTCTAAAAGGAATATATGATTAGGCATTACATGTATGACAAGAGCCTGCAATAAGAGGTATTATCACTACAAAGGACTGGGGGGTTTGGGTAGGTAACTGTGCAACAATGGAAGAATATAAAAAAAAAGAAAAAATTTAAAAAAAAAGAAAAAATAAATAAACTAGGAGGGAAGGAAAATGTGCAAAAATGAATGAATGAAAATATAACTTCTCTGTAAATAGTTGTTAAAATCACAAGTAAAAGAAAATTTAATAAAGAATAAAACTTTATTTTCTCACATACTAAAAAAAAGAGGGGCTTCTGGTGGCTTAGTAATAAGCAGTCATGCTACTAATCCAAAGCACACAGTTCAAATCCACCGGCTGCTCCACGAGAGAAGATGGGCAACCTCCTCTTTTGTGCTCAACTATGTTTTGGTTCTGACTCGATGGTACACAACATTTTCAGTAAACTTCAGAGGATATGCCTGGTTTAAGATCTGAAAAGACTATCTCGAGCCAATAGTTTCTGAGGTTCATCCAGCCTCTCTGACTCTATCCAAGTCAAAAGTTCATGAGAAACTCAATTTTTAATCTTCACTTTCTTCTTTGAAATCACTGTTCTGTTGGGCACCATCTAGCTCTTCTGGTCTCATGGCAAAAGAAGCAATAAGCTACAAAGCCCACTGACCCCACCTACTTCTGACTCTTCCTTATTCTGCTGCTCCAGGTGAAGAGAGACCAAATGTGCACTGAATGGCCCTTGCAATCTTTTATGACTCCAAGAACTATGCAATCAATTAGGAGGTACTGCCAGAAGCACAGAAAAATGAATTAGGCCAATTAACTGTGATGACCCACAAAATCTCCAAACCAAGGAGCAAAACTTCATGAGGTGTTTGGTTTTACATTTTCTTTTACAATTGCTAGTCATCTAACCTCTTCCAGTCAGTTGGCCAAGTGGCTGTTCTCCAGATTTCTTGGCACAACTTGGTGAGCACATCCACGGTAGCATCTGTTAGCTGAAATATATCAATTGGTATACCATCTATTCCGGGAGCCTTATTTTTTGCTATTTCCTTCAAAGCAGCTTGAACTTCTGCCTTCATCACCATAGGCTCTGGCTCAAATGCTATTTCATTAAATTCTTTTGTATCTGCCAATTCCTTTCGGTACAATGACTCAGTATATTCCTTCCATCTTCTTTTGATACCTCCTGGGTCATTTA
>NW_006399787.1:12196613-12200002 GCF_000299155.1 Elephantulus edwardii
ACTGGGGTAATCGGGATGGGTGTGTCAGAGGAAATGAGATTGGCACAGGATAGAGCACGGTTTAGGACTGTTGTACACAGGGTCGCTATGAGTCACAAACGACTGGACGGCACATAACAACAACAGTCATCTAACTTTCAACAATTTAACATCCTACAATTAATCAGCTATCCTTAATCACTTCCCATCACCATCAACCAAAGTGCTATGCTCCATAAGGAATAACCAGCTCTTCTCCCTCCCCATCCTGCTAACCATAACTAACTTAGTTAACATTAACTAACTTAGTTCTTTATGCAAAAATAAATTAAGTCCCACATTAACAATTATGAACTTGTAAATGGTGCATATTTGCAATTGTTTCAGAACCTCATGATCAAGTTGGCTAAACTTCAATAAACTAACTGAATTCTCTTAGGAAACATCATTGGGTAACTGCAACTTGTAACAAGTATACAGGGTGTAAACATATGCATAGTTCGAACACTTGCCAAGGAGAACCGGCAGCCCACTCTCCAAATCAAACCCAGAGAGTAAGTGGACGTGTGAAAGGTGAAGGGAGCCACTTTCAGTTGAACTATTCAGGCCTGGGGGCCTTGCCCTGCCCAGGCCCCCCTCATCCCGGCGTCCTCCTAGCCCTCCATTATGATGGCCCCAGGACAAGGCCCAAGGTCCGCGGGAGGCCCTGGTGGCGGGTGCAGTCCGGGAGTCTCCGCCTGGGGTCTGACTCTGCTCTTCACTGGACCAGCTTGATTCCGAGTCCCTGTCTCCATAACCAAACCAAGGGGCCCAGACATCGCTCCCCGAACACCGCAAATGCGGGACAGGCCGCAGCCCTGGGGCTTTTGACCGGCCGCTCCCGGGCCCGCCAGACCCGGGAGGGGTGCGGAAGGGGGGCGGTTTCCCGGTCCTCTCCCGAGGCGGACACAGCCCGGGCGCCTCAGCAGCAGGCACTGGCTCCCTCCCTCTCCTGGACCACCTGCAGGGCAGGTGTGGTCGGGCCAAGCCCCGTGCTCACCTCTAGTGCCCCGCAGCCGTCCGTCCGTCAGTCAGTCCCGGATTCCGTCCACACACAACGTCTTCCGGCTCCCGCCGGAAGCAGCTCCTTTGCGGGACAGGAAGTTTGGCCACCCCCCCACGCACACACCCACCCGCCCGCCTCCGAGTCGGCGGCGGGAGACCGGGGCTGGAGCCCGGGGCCGCGGGCGGTGCTGACCCGGGTTTCCCGGCGCGGGGCTCGAGCTCCAGACAGAGGCGGCCGCGGACCCCGCCTCTGACTCCTTCTGTCTCAGCCTTCGGAGCCTCTGGGTCAGAGAAGCCCGAAAATTGGGGTCAGTTAGCGCTCGCCATGATGTCACCGCCTCCGTGCAGCAGCTGAAGAGACTGGTACTGCTGTCAGCCACCAGCCAGGCAGCCACTTAAGTAATTATTAAAGCACTCAGTGAAGAGGACCCAGAGCTTAACTGCCGAGGAGGGAACTTGAGATCAACTTCTACTTTGCATATGGAATGGTCTATGAATTGAGACTGAGTGTAGAACGCTTTTGGAAATAGCATTCCAGAAAGTCTGAGTTCCCTGTGTCAGTGTGACAGGCCAGATTCTGCTTTAGAGCTTAAAACACAAAGTGCCTGCGTTTTGAGTTGAACAAGTCCAGATGCTGTTTTTTTTCAAACCTCAGGGTTTTCGGAATTATAAGGCTGTTCAAACAGCTATTTCAGGAAATGTCTTCATTTTCACTAGACTTTAGAATTTTAAAAGGACCAGTCTCCTTTAGAACAAAAAGCCATAGTTGACTTCACAGCACATAACATTGTTTCATTCAGGAAGTTGTGGCAGCGTTATGTCAAGTCTTTCACGTCTCCCTTTTGCAAAGAACTTCCCCTAATCAACTTCTTTCCTTCCTGGCATGTGCTCCTGCTTAGTTATTATTAACTAGAGAAGGAACCCAAATTTAAGAGCTACACAGATATTAGGAAGCACTGATGACCTAGTGTTAAGAAGCTGCGCTGCAATTACAGACCCAAGAGGTTCAAGGTTACCAGCTGCTCCGCGGGAGAAGGATGGGTAATCTCCTACCTTGTGATTCCCACTCAATGATACACAACAACAAAACAAGATATTTTGCACTCCCACCAATGAATAAGGGTTCCAGTTTCTCCACAACCTCGCCAGCATTTGCTGTTTGCTGTTTTGTTAAATTTTACTATTCTTACTGGGGTGAGATGATATCTCATAGTTGTTTTGATTTGCATCTCTCTTAGAGCTAGGGATTTTGATCATTTCTTCATGTGTTTGTTCGCTATCTGAATGTCTTCTTTGGTAAAGTGTCTGTTCATATCCTGTGCCTATTTTGTGATTGGGTTGTTTATCTTGTAGCGCTTGAGTATTTTATAAATTCTAGACATAAGTCCCTTATCCAACATGTCATTGTTGTTGTTGTTATGTGCCATCAAATCGCTTGAGACTCATAGTGACCCTATGTACAAGAGCCCTAAACGCCGTTCTACCCTGTGCCAACCTCGCTGTCTCAAACACCCTCATTCCAACCACTCCAGTCACAGAATCGATCCATCTCATCAAGGGTCATCCTCTCCTGCACCATCCCTCCACTCTCCCAAACATGATGTCCCTCTCCAAGGCCCAGTCCCCCTCCTTGCAACATGCCCAAAGTATGTCAGATGAAGCTTCAGAATCCTTGATACCAAGGAGCATTCTGGCTTCACCCTCTCCAGGACAAACCTGTTTGTTCTCCTAGCAGTCCATGGTACATGCAACATTCTTTTCCAGCACCACAACTCAAAGGCATCAATTCTCCTTCTATCATCCCTATTCACTGTCCAACTCTCTGATGCATAGCACGTAATTATGAAGACTATACCTTGGATCAGGCGCACCTTAGTCTCCAAACTGATCATTGCTCTTCAGTACTCTTGAGAGGTCCCTCACAGCTGACTTTTCCAATGCAATTTGTCCCTTGATTTCCTGGCTGCTACTACCAAGAGTGTTGACTATGGAACCAAGCAAACTAAAACTTAACTATCTCAGTCTTTTCACCATCCATACTGATACTGCCAATTGGCCCAGTGATGAGAATCTTTGTTTTCCTGACATTGAGCCTTAATCCATATTGGAGGCTGCAGTCCTTGAACCTGCAGCAAGCACTTCAGGTCCTCCTCAGTTTCAGCGAGCAGGGTTGTGTCATCTGCATAACGCAGGTTACTGATGACTCTTCCACCAATCCTGATGCCACATTCCTCCTCATACAGCCCACTGTCTTGGATGATCTGTTCTGCATACAGATTGAAAAGGTATGGAGACAAAATACATCCCTGATGAACCCCCTTCTTGATTTTGAACCATGTAGTGTCTCCTTGCTCTGTTCTGACGAC
>NW_006399787.1:12205017-12206987 GCF_000299155.1 Elephantulus edwardii
GGACTTACATAAGGGTTGGGGGGAGACTGAGAAAGGTGGGATAAATTATGTATACTGCATTGAAACAGATGAGAGAAAGAACTGTTTAAAAGGGATATATGATGAGGTATTATTGTCATGACATGAGTCCAGAATAAAGGCTGGACTTGGGGGGAGAGGCTGTATAACAAAAAAATAATTTTTCTTTTACTTTTCAAAGAGAAGAATGAACTGGAGGGGAGGAGTGGGCAGGGAGAAAAGTGCAACAATGAATGAATGGAAACAAAAACAAAACAAACCACAGATATTACTCCCAACCGAAAGCTTTAGATTTTCTATTTTAAAACTATTTGACAGACTCTGAAATTACAATCCCACTTCCAAATCTTACATCACAAACACCTGTCAATATATCTTCTTCCTTCTAAACTATGGAAACACCATCCCAATTCTAAGGAATCCTAGGTGTGCAGCTGCTAACTGAAAGGTTCAAAAATAAGAGCTACCCTTGGGGGTGAAAATACTGCACGCATGGTAATGTAATGGTTTGCTGTTGCTGGGTGCTGTGGAGTAGGAGCTCACCCACAGCAGACCCTCCAGGAGGTTTTCAGAGTCAGCAAATTGCACACGGGGACACTGCACATCTATCTGCTGTAAAGCAGCTGGTGGATTGGAACCATGAGTCATCAGGATAGCAGTAAAGCCTCTTACTGCTAGGTCACCAGAGCTTCCTTCAGTAAAGATTACAGGGCTAAAAATTATGGAGCAGTTCTATTCTGTTACATATGATCAGTTCTATTATTACATTAAGTTTTAGTTAAAAACCATGTAAAGCATTTCCAATTCAAAAAGTACCATGGAGAAACCCTGTTGTTAGGTGTCATCAATTCAAGTACTACTTATAGCAGTCCTTTGAACAGACCTGACCCATGTCCTATCCTGTGTTATTCTCATCATCCCTGATAAACTTGAGGCCACTGTGGCAGTCAGCGTGTCAATCCACCTTGTTGAGGGTCTTACTTTTTTTCTCCAACCAAGGAATACCCTCTCCTAACAACAAAGCCCTAGAGACACAGAATAGGAAGCCTGCCTAGATTTCTAGCTTTCCAGCTTTGACAGGGTATCAGTGGCACAGCAGGTTAAGCATTGGGACACTTACTTATAGGTTGGTAGTTTAAACACACCAACACATCGTTGAGAGAAAGAAAAGGCATTCTCTTCCCATTAACCATTACAGCCTTGGAAATTCAGTGGAGGGTCACCATGAGTCAGAATTAACACATTGGCAGTGGTTTTGGTTTAAGTCTCATTTGACTTAGTGGAAAATATTTGTACTTTCCTTTTCTGATACTTCTGCTTGTGAAAGTTTTACCATATTTACTGTCTTCTCAAGATCCTTGCCAAAGTGACACATAAAGATGAGAAAGGCAGTTACAAAGACCTTAAATTCTAGTCTCAAGAAGCAAAGAAGCATGAAAAATTAAATTAGATGAGATGTAAAAGGAGAAAAATATTTAAAAAAATAGGTAAGAATGTGAATTCTATGAAAGGATGGCTTATAAGACTAATGGCTTGGACATCTAAGATTTGGGCTAGGTTTTAGAGGATGGTAGGTTTGATATGTACAAAGTAGATAAGAAGAAAATAAAAGGGATATGAGCATTTCTTAGAAGATACTGTGAGGAAAGTAAACTGGGTAGAAGACATGAAGCAAAATGTGTTTATATTTTAATTTCCCAGTTTACAAACGATTTTCACATCTATTGCTTCATTTGCTTCATGTAACATGTCTATAAAATAAAGGCAGAGACTTTCTTTTTAAGAGCTGAAGAAGCAGTGGTAGGGAAAGTCAAGTCAGTTTTCTTTAGATCAGATAGCTAGTTAATGAAAGGATTAGGTTCAAACCTCTTTTAGATCAGTGCTTCAGTCTGAAAAATGAAAGGGGGAAACACATACTCCTCAAAGCATCATCTTCTCAAACATGGAACATT
>NW_006399787.1:12207648-12209151 GCF_000299155.1 Elephantulus edwardii
ACCACAACTCAAAGGCATCAATTCTTCTGTCATCCTTATTCATTGTCCAAATTTCAGATGCATACCAAATAACTGAAAAGTCCATGGCTTGGATCAGGCACCCGTGATACTAGTCTTTAGACTGGTATCATTGCTTTTTTAGTACTCTGAAGAAGTCCTTGCCAGATGATTTTCCCCCCATTGTTATTAGTTATTAAGGTTTGTGTGACTTCAGCCTGGACAGGAGATCTTCCAAATGCAATCTGTCTTTTGATTTCCTAACTTCTGGTACCAACGGTGCTATTGTGGAGCCAAGTAAGATGAAATCATTGACAACTTCAATCCTTTCTCTATCTATCATGATGCTGTCCATGGGTCTGGTGATGAGGATTTTTGAGAACGCAGCCCATATTAAAGTTTGTAGTCCTTGGTCTTCTGCAGCAATTCAAGTCCTGTTCACTTTCAGTAAGACAGTGTTATCTGCATAATGCAGGTTGTTGACAGTCTTCCTCCAATCCTCTTCTTCATAAAGTCCAGCTTCTCAACTGATATGTTCAGCATATAGATTGAACAGGTGGACAGGGGATATATCCCTGACACACACCGTTCTTGATAATGAACCATGCAATGTTCCCTTGCTCTGGACAACAGTTTCTTGGTCTAAGGTATATGCTTTGTATGAGTAGCATGATTAAGTGTTTCGGAATCCCCAATATTCCCAATGTGGGCCACAGTCTGTTGTGATCTACACAGTCAAATGCCTTTGCATAGTTGATAAAACCATGGGACATCTTTCTGGTACTCTTTCCTTTCAGCCAAGATCCATCTTACATCAGAAATTATATTGCTCATTCCACGGCTTCTTCCAAATGGAAACTGAACTTCTGGAATTCTGTCAATGAATAGTAGTAGTTCTAGTGCTTTTTTGAATAATCTTCACCAAGACTTGACACATATGATATTACTGATATTGTTCAATAATTCCTACATTCTGTTGGATCATTGTTTTGGGGAATGGGAAAAATAAGGACCTCTTCCAGTTGAAGAGGTTTGTTATCTTGTTTAGTAAACTTATTGGCAAACAAATTGTGTCAAGGTTGTCTTTTCTAGGAAATTTTTTAAAAACCTCAAACTGTCTTCGAGTCAGTCCCAACTGACTCATAGTGACCCTCCAGGGGGTCTAGAAATTACAACAGGAAGAGACTTTCCATCTTTTTCCTGCGATGGATTAGAATCAGAGAAACATGCTATTGAGTACACCACCAGAACGCCTCAGTAAATTTCAAAAGTCAAAGTCAGTGACTCATAGCTGACACTCCAGTGGGTTTTTGGAGGCTGCAAATTGCATGGAAGGAGACTGCCCATGTTTCTCCTTTGGAGTAGCTGGTTAGAGCTATTCAAATAAATGCTTAGAACTTACTACTTAAAGGTGTTAACTTTAATCTACAACCAGGAGAAGATAAAATCAATGAATGGGACCTTCTAAGAATCAAATCCCTATGCATATCCAAAAACTTCTCCAAC
>NW_006399787.1:12210011-12212058 GCF_000299155.1 Elephantulus edwardii
GGGGGGATTATATACCAATGAAAGAATTTTTCTTTTACTTTTCAAAGAGAGGAGTGAACTGGAGGGGAGGGCTGGGCAGGGAGAAAAGTGCAACAATGAATGAATGAAAATCCAAAATATCTGTAAATGTTCATTAAAAATAATAAAATTTAAAAAAAGATGTTAACTTTAATTATAAGCATTATTTAAAAAGATCTGAACTAAAAAAAGGCATACCTTAAGCATTTGCTTTTAATTAATAAAATATTTACGTTTATTATGTTATTTTGTAGGGCTCAAACCAACTGCATTTTATCTACAGTGACTTCTGATAAAAATATATAAATAACATTAGTTTTAGTAAAAAAGAAAACTATATTATATTTACTTCAATCTATTAATGTAAATAATCATATACTGGAAGTACTGTGTGTATATAATATTGAGGTTAGAGGAAAGAATACATCAGTGATTTAAGAATTATTGCCTATGGTCACCTTTAAACTAAAAGTTATCTATAGTCTAAGAAGTTTTTAAAACAAAGTATCTTGAAAAAAATCTTTGTATAAAATGGAGAAAAATCTCTGTGATTTCCTTGGTAACTAGTCTTCTAGACATTACAAAGTGATTTCTTCTGAAATGCACACTATCTGCTTTCCGATGTTACCTCCTGTCATCATGGACTGGAATGCAGCTGAAAAGAAAAAAAACCTGATTATCTGAAAAGACCAACATCACTTTCACATGTTCATAAGGAAGTCAGAGTATAAAACATGTATGATTCATTTCAGTCCTGTCTTCAAGAATCTTAATATAGGTCATTGTAAATAAAAGAAGCCTCAAATAAAACAGTGATCAAGTCACAGCACAAGAGAATTTAATTACAACTGTAAAATACTGGTTTTTGTCATAATAGAAAATGCTTAATTGTTTCCTATAACAGACTTGTTTAGAGTTCAAAGCTAGTGGTTTGAAAACAATGTATTCAAATTTTATGAATAAACTAGTATAAAATTAAATTTTTTAAAAAGACTAATAGAAAATAAGTACAGGAACAAAAGGTGAACAAAAACCAAGGTTCAAATAACTGCTAAAAATTTTAGAAACTGAATTCTAAAGCTTTCCTAATAAGTGAAATACACATCTGTTTTACCAGACATGACTGAAATTCATATTTCTATTTGGTTTCTGTTGTGTGACATGAAGTCGGAACCACTGTCCCTCCAGCAGGTTTTCATAGGCAGTTAGTTAATCACACTGGAGGAGACTTTTCCCATGGAGCAGCTGTAGATTTGAACCATGTGCCTTTGGGATTTTAGTGTAGCTTCTTACTTCTATTTGGTATACGTATTAGCCATATATATATAATTTTTCTAAAAAAGGAATAAAAATAATTTTTATTTGGTATTTTCCATTTTAAATATATAGGAAAAAACCACTGGAATGTGGATAAGAGGCAAAAATAATATGTATATTATAGAGTGCAATTATTCAATGGACTTTTCTGGATTATACATTTTATGGGAATAAGCATTTTTTTTCCCTTCATTTTGTTTTTATTATAGCATGTTTGCTTAATTTAAAGCAAGCGGAAAATAAGTTGGGTCTTGTTTTTGATCCAAACATTGATGTTTTAAAGGTTGTACACAATATTTGTTAAAAAGAACATATAAAAATACCTTTTTAGAAGCTTCTATAAGAAAGAAAATACAAAGTTTAACCCCACAACTTTCCTCTTTGCTAGAACTGCAAACTACGGCTACAGTTTTAAATACTTTTTGTTTAAACTATACATCCAGGAAAATCTAAAAAATTAAAAGAAACGTGCATATAAATGATATGCATAACAGAACATGAACAACATAACTGCAAACAGTAAAGAAATGAAAGTTAGAAATACTATCAAATATACAAAGGTTCTAGAATTAATCCCTCAAAACACATTCCACAAACAATATTTAAAAACCATCTGTTGTTCTTTACAGGCAGGCCTAAATAACTAAAATAAAAACTGAAAACAGTACTCCTCCAAAAGGAATTGCCTCTCAATATTTCTTTTATCTGTAAG
>NW_006399787.1:12214383-12225832 GCF_000299155.1 Elephantulus edwardii
GAGATAAGGGTCGGCCCGGAGCTCCGCAATAAACCTCTTATCTCTTGCTGTTGCATCAAGCCGGTGTCTTGGAGTCTTGGGTCTTCGCCGTCCACTCGGGACAGAACAGGACCAGCGGTTTGGGAGTCCTTCACAACTATAGGACCATAGCGACCAAATTCCCGACGTAAATCTTCAGACCTGGTGTCGTCAGCCACGTTCCTCACGAACAGAGACGTGTTGGGGGGACGTAGGTAGCGGGACATGTCGGCGTGGTGAAGCTCACCCACGGGCACTAACGGGCTCCACAAACGCTCCGCACGTCCTGCAGCAGCTCCAGCAGAATAGGCATTTTTTCCAAGGTGCCACTAAGTAGATCTGAACTGCCAACTTTTAGGTTAGTTGTCAGTGACAAACTGTTTGGACCATAGTCAGCCTCTGCCTTTGAGTTATTTCCAATTCATGTTATTTCAACTCATGTGCTGTCCAATGCATAGTGACCCTGTAAACAAAGTGGAACTACTCCAGAGAGTGTTCAAAGCTCCAAATCTATATAGAAGTAGACTGTGACATCTTTCTCCCTAGAAGCAGCTGGTAGGTCCAATCCGCTAGACTTCTCAATAGATGAACACTATAATAATAGTGCCACCAGGGCCCCCTTTTGCCACTTAGAAACTTCTAAACACTTGGGGCCTGGTGCTAGGAAAGGCTGTTCCTTGTATAAGAACATAATGCTTGAAAGACCCTCAACTGGGTGGTCTGACACCGTGACTACAACAATGGGCTCTAGTGTGGTAGAGATTGTAAGGGAGGCACAGGATAGGACAGGGTACAGGTCTGTTGTTCATCAAGTCCCTGTGAGTCATACCCAACTCAACAGCACCTAACAGCAACAAGAAAGAAGACGCCTCAGATTCATTTAACCTGAAAAAACTACCGTCAGGCTAAAGGATTCACTCCTAATTATTGCATTTTCTTTCCCCATAAACTATTGATGAAACCAAAGAAACACTTCTTTTCTAATACACAATGTGGAAACATTATATCTTAAATACTAGAAAACAGAATTTTCATGAAATTTAATTAAGCATTTTAAGGAATCCTATAAGAAACTTCCACAAGAAAGATATAGGTGATCTAAACATAAACACCAAGTGGTGTCATGAAAGAAAAAAGGAGTATTTGTGCCGAGCACATGCATGCTATAAATAAATCTTTAATCATCTTACCTCCCATGTTTTCCAATCCATTGATCACAGTCTCTTTGATCTGCAAATTAGAAAAGCTAGATTTAATTTTGTTTAGACTTCAATGTTTGTTTAATAGTTCCCCTTTTCTTTTGCAAAAGACAATAATATTGCTTGGCATTTTCTGCCTAAAAATAGATGTGGTTTTTTTTTATAGCATGTAAGTAACAAAAAGAACTTTTGATTAGTTGACTTTTTATAATAAAATACTACCTTCCAAGGCATAGTCTTCAGTTAGAAGCTGTCCTCTTTCCAAAATATTAAATGCATAAGAACATAGAACTATATACCATGTGAAAGTTTCAAGAACACCCTAGATATGGGTTTGTGGTCCCCAGATTAGTAACTCCTGATTTAAAACAATAACCAAGAGTGATATATCAGTGTCAAGGAGAGCAGGAAAAAAGGTGATAAAACAGCTAGGGGCAGTGGGAGGTGACTGAATAATTTGATTAAGTACAGCTTCTGAGAGGTAGCTGTTGTCGTTGCTAAGTGTCACTGAGTCACCTGCTATTCACAGTGACCCTAGGTACAACAGTTCTGAACCCCTGGTCTATCTTGAGCCAACCTCATTGCCTCTGACACACCTACCCCCATCACCCCAGTCACTGAATCAATCCATCTTATCCAGGGTCTTCCTCTCTTGTGCTGTCCCACCACCCTCCCAAGCAAGATGTCCCTCTCCAAGGACTGGGACATGCACAAAGTATGTCAGATGGAGCTTCAGAATCCTTGTCTCCAAGGAGCAATCTGATTTCACCCTCTCCAGGACAAACCTGTTTGTTCTCCTAGCAGTCCATGGTATATTCAGTAATCTTCTCCAACAGCTCAAAGGCATCAATTCTCCTCTCAGCTCTAGTCATTGTTCAGCTTTCTGATGCATATATAGCAAGTGACTGCAAAGACCATGGCCTTCATCATGCACGTGTAAATTTTTATACTACAACCATTTTATATTTGGAAAAAACTTTGATTTTATAGTACAATCCATGGAAAATAAAGCTTCCCTTAGATAAAGGGAGTAAGAAGTCAGGGTTTCTCAATTAGAAGCTACTTTCTTGGGAGACAAAATAACTTTTTATGCAGTGAAACTTATGAAAGCAGGAATTTGAAGAACTGATTTGGCTTCCAGGTCTCACAGTTTTCCATCTTTTACAGAGTGCAATCTTACTCCTATTCTATTACTTGTTTGGTAGGAAATATTTTGAGTTTTCCTTCTCTCAAAGGTTTGACCTTAAAGAGGTTATAGCTTTAGTATGGTTATTATAACATTCAATAACACGTTTACTTACAGGAATTTTTATTATAAAATGAATAGTTTTGCTATTTGTTTTTAGATGCAATCAAGTCAACTATGATTCATAACAACCCTAAGAACAATGGATCTGAACCCCTCCCTAACTGTACCATCCTCATCATTGCTGATTGATTTGAGTCGAGTATTATAGTCACTGTGTCAAGCCATCTCATTGAGGGTCTTCCTCTCTTTTGCTGGTCCTCCACCAAGCGAGGTGTCATTTTCCAAGGACTGGCCCCTCCTATATGCTCAAGTTATGTGAGGTGAATCACTGTTCTTATCTCCAAGGAGCCCTATAACTACAATTCCTCCAAGACATATTTGTTTGTAATAAATTAAAATCATACCAAAGTGTATCAGGTGGCAGGAAGCATTATACTGATAAACAATAAAAGCAAGCTATACCTTGAGTTTTCCTTCCTTAAACCACTTGCTCAGCTGTAGAATGCCAGGTTCAAATTTGTCTTTATAATTTAACACCATAAATCTTTCCCTGTAGTGGAAGACAAAAGCATAATGATTAGAGCATGGGGTGTGTGTGTGTGTGTGTGTGTGTGTGTGTGAAAGAGTTCAAGAAAAAAAATCACTGTAGAATGCTATCTTCTTGTCCCTCGGATGTTAGCATTTAATCACGTGGAATTTGACCAAAGAGTGTTTTAGGTGTAGTTACAGGAATAGGTATAGGTAGTAGTCCTATTGTTTCTGTCTCCTCAAGATCTAAAACCTATTTTAGTGACAGCATCTTTATTTTTTTAGGAATAAAAAGAAAACTTTATTGGCAAGTTTTTACATGGGTAAAATAATATTACATACAAGAAGAAAGTAAATGATTGTGGCAAGAAATAGTATTTATTGAAGAGTTAACCTCATTTAAATCTACTGTCTCTTCTATGAGCTAGGAATTATCAGTTAGCTTATTTACAGTAAAGGAGACCAAGATTTTGTTGCTGTTGTTAGGTGCCAAGATTCTGAAGGCAGAGTAATTTGCCCTTGGGTGTCTGAGTTGAGATTAACTAGGTGTTTCTGACAGTGACAGCATCTTGATGTTCTTTTATGAACAACACTTTTCCCCATCTTCACGTGACCTGTTGATGTTTAGGTTCCACTGAGTCAACTAAGATGCACAGCAACCCCAAAAGATCTGAATCCTGTGCCCTGTCTTGTGTCTTCTCAGTATCTCTGTCATGTTAAAACCACCGTTACAGTTATTGTGTCAATCCATCTTGTGAAGGAGCTTCCTCTCTTTCTTTGATCCTCCACATTTCCCAGCATGATGCCTTTATTCCCAGGACTAACCCATCCTGACAACATGCCCAAAGTATATGAGACAAAGTCTCACCATCCTTGCCTATAAAAAACACTGTTGTACTTCCTACAAGACAGACTTGCTTGTTCTTTTTGGCAGTCCATGGAATATTCAGTACTCTTCTCCAACACAGCAATTCAAAGGTATCACATTTGATAATTCTTTTGTAATTCTTATTCACTGTTTAACTTTCAGATTAATAAGAAGTAAATGAAAATGCCATGGCTTACATCAGGTGCACTTTAGTCTCTAATCTGACACCCTTGCTCTTCAGTACTTCGGAGAGGATCATCACAGCAAAATTTCTCAATCAAATTCTCCCTTCTGATTTCTTGATTACTGAGTGTTGATTGTGGACCCAACTAAAAGTAACTCCTTGACAATTTCAATCTTTCTTCATTTACAATGATGTTGCCTGATGGCCCAGTGAGGAGGATTTTTGTTTTCTTGATGTTGAGATGTAATCAACATTGATTTCTGTAGTCTCTGATCTTCTTAAGTGCTTCAAGACTTTTGTTTGAATTTCTGCAAGCAAGGCTGTGTGATCTGTAAAACACAAGTCGTTTTCCAGTCTTCCTCCAACCTTGATGCCACATTCTTCTTTACACAGTGCAGCTCCTCAAATGATTTGCACAGCATACAGGTTGAATAGGTGTCAAGAAAGGCTACAACCCCAGCACAAACCTTTCCTGATTTAATACCATGCAGTGTCTTCTTGCTCAATACTTATGTGACCTAAACCAGGATGTTCAGAGGCAAGGATCAGCAGCTTTAGGGCTTGAAGCCACAAGGAAACAGCAACTTTCTTTTCATTTATATTGCTAAACTTGTCAAAGGTAGGGCTGGAGTTACCAGTCATTCTTTTGCTACCATGAGGGGAGAGCCTGCAGAGAACAGTGCCAACCCAGAAGACAGCAGAGCCCAGAGGTGCAGAAAAACTAAGACCTAAGACCTGATGCCATGGTACAAACACTGTATCCAAATAAATTTATCATAAATACATAATCATATATCTGAATGGCTCAGATACATGCACTAATAGATTTCATTTGCACTCATTAAACCAGCATACACTGTGTTTGTATCACAACCAAGAGTTCTGATAGAAAACTATCATATTTTTGTTTTTTAAGATTTCTGCTAAGGTCAAATAAACCAAAATCTAAATTTTGAGCTAGCTTCAACATTCATATTTTTCATTTAAGGCAACTGCATAAAAGACCAAAATTTATACCAGAGGTGGATATAAGGGAGAAATGGGGAAGTTATTACTTAAGGAGTATTTAGTTTCGGTTAAAGAGGATGGAAAATATTTGAAAACAGTAATGGGGGCAGGTGTAGATGATAAGGTTGGCTGAGGATAGAGGAGGGTTCAGAGCTGTTGTACACAGGGTTGCTAAGAGTTGCAAGCAACTCAGTGGCACATAAAATCACAACAATTATGGTTAAACAACATAGTAAATATAATTGTCATTGAATTGTACACTAAAATATGCTTGCAATGGCAAATCTTTTGAGATATATTTAGGTAGTTGTTGTGTGCCACGGAGTTAGAACCAACTCATAGCTGATCCTCAAGCACGCTTTTAGGTGTAGTGAATCACAGGAGGAAACTGCCCAGCATTCTCCCATGGAGCAGCTGGTGGGTTCAAACTGAATGTCTACAATGGGCTTGTAACACAGCTTCTTATCCCTAGGTTACCAGAGCTTCATACATGTATTTATTTCTATTTCACAGCATTAAAAAATTTTAAAGGCATATTTTTCAAGTTTATTTAGTAAAGCAAAATATTAATAACTATATTTCATATACATCTCTGATGTATAAGCCCTCCAGTGGCAAGAAGCTGCGCTGCAATCTCAAAGGCACATGGTTTAAGGTCACCAGCTGCTCTGTGGGAGAAGGATGCGTAATCTCCTCCCGTATGATTAACTGCTTCTGAAAAACACCAGAGAGTCAGCTATGGGTTGGTTCTGACTGTATAGTACAAAAGAACCTGGTAATCAGGGCAAAGGAGTAGAACGTACCTTGTGATGTTGTTTTTTTCCCGGATGGCTTCTATAGCAGGGGGCAGTGGTGGAGGGTAAGGCACATCCTTGTTATACTGAGAAATTTGACCACACAGTATGATGTGGCTATTGGGATTCATCTGTTCAAAGAAAACTGATAATTATATTCAAAGAGCTATACCTTTCTAATGTTGACTAACTGTATACTTGTCTCAATGAAAGTCCCTGTGACTGTATTTATTCAGTCATAATAATAACTGGTTCAGTACCAAGCAGTTAATTTGGTTCTAGAGATTTACCCATTAAGTGAAATTAGAAGTTTTGATTAGTCTAAGTCTACTCTAAAGGAACACAGAGGTGAGAGTCAGATAACAGCAAAAGAATTAATTAGGTGTTATTGCTCTTGTTGATACTTTCATTAGTTGTTAAAGATTAGAGTTGCTGTTACATGCAACGAGTTGACTAAGACTCATAACAAGTCTACTAACAACAGATTAGAACCCTTCCCTCTCCTGTGCCATTCTCACACGCTCTGCCTTAAACACCTTCATCTTAGCTGCCCACAATATAACACATTATAAACCTGTCCATGTGCTTCATCGGCTTCTAGAAAGACGACAGCCCAGAAAACTGTATGAAGCAATAGGGTCACTGAGTCAGAATTGACTAGATGAGACACAACAACCACCATCCAAAGTCAAGCACCCTAGCTGTGGGTTGGTTAATGGTGAGATTATGAATCAGGGGTCAGAACTTTGTCATTTAAACATGTTACTGTAGTTTTTCATTAAAATAAACCGAAGATGAAATATATACAATTGCTAGGGAAGAACGGAAATTGATACTCCTGGGGCAACTCTGTAAGCAAATAGTAGTAAATAGCAGTAAGTCTTTTCTGTTACCACTTAATTACAACACAGATGATCATTTTGTTACAATAAACTCTATCACTTTCCAAAGAGCTTCCCAGTATTAAGGGAAAGAAACCACAAATGGCAAATGTTGTTGTAAGTTCTTTTTAACCATAACCCCCCCCCATAAATACAATATTCAAATTTATAATAAAAACAAAGTAACAACCTGACTTATCACAGCATCAGTGATGTCACCACCAACATTGTCAAAGTAAACATCCACTCCAGTGGGGCACAATTCTCGTAGTTGTTCACTCACAGCCCCCTTTTTATAATTAATTGCACCATCAAAGCCCAGTTCTGAGGTCAAAAAGAGGCACTTCTCTTGCGTCCCACAAATTCCCACCACATTGGAACAGCCAAGCAAATGGCCAATCTAGGAAAAAATTTTTGAAAAATAAATGACTTCTCATATTGTGACATTGCAATAGAAAACTGTGGAAATACGTAAAACACTACAAAAATATAAATCTATTACCCCACAATTTAGATTAGATGATAATAATTTTAGCTAAAAATAATATGATAAAATTGAGGTTGGGGAAAGAGTATTATCCATACTGAAAAAGAAATGAAATTAAAAAGTAATTAAATTCTGTTTAAATGTTAAAATACCACAATTTGAAGTGATTTCGTGAAGAAAATATTCAAACCCAAAACATCATTATCTCACAATTCTATTTTTTTCAGGCCTGAAGGAATTGAAAACATCAATAAGATAAAATGGTTGTTTCAATGGTTTCACATGACAGAAAGCTATTATTTATACAACAAAGCACTTAATAGCAGACCAAAATATTTACTAAGTTTCTAGAATCTAATGACTACTTTCTCATTTGAGGATTTTTTTAAAACATGAGTTTCGGGGAGCTCTGGTGGCCTAGTGGCAAGGAACTGCAACTATAATCCCAGAGGCGCACGGTTTGAATCCACCAGATGCTCTGCCGGGGAAGGAGGGACAATCTCCTCCTATACCAGTCAGATCTGATTTGACGGTACATGCACACAAAAGAGAAAAAAAAACCAACAAAAAAACATGAGTTTCTTGTGCTACAATCTCGTAGGCATGCGGTTCGAATACACCAGATGTTCCACTGGAGAAGGGGGGGCAATTTCCTCCTGTACCAGTCCGATCTGACTGCGTACACAACAAGAGAAAAAAAAAGTATTTAAAAAAAAAAAAGATTAAATTCTAAAACATGAGTTTCTTTTTTGAATTCATAGAATTCCAGACAGTTGCTCTATGAGTCTTTTTTTTAATATTGATAAGAGTAATGATTTCTCATATACCATGTCCATTTTTGTTTAACAGAATATTGTTGTTATGTGTTGTCAAGTCGCCTGCGACTCATAGTGACCCTATGTACAACAGCCCTAAACTCTGCTCTACCCTGTAAACCTCACTGTCTCCGACATACCTACCCCACTTACACCAGTCACTGAATCAATATAATACATAAAAATCTATAATATGCGCTCAGTACATACACTAAACTGGAACGATACAGAGAAGATTAGCATGGCTCTGTATAAGGATGACATGCAAATATGTGAAGTGGTATTTTAAAAAACTATGTTTTTCACAATTTTATTACGCACCTAAGTAGTATGATAATGTGTGTCAAGAAGGTGTAAAATGTTATATTCCATTTTACATTACATACATATGCTGTTGTTGTGTGCCCTCAAGTCAGAACTGACACATGGCAGACCCACCAGTGGGTATTCCGTGGCAATTTAATCATAAGGGAGGAGACTGCCTAAGGTCACCAGAATGTCATATATATATATCTATATATATATAGATATATATATATATGTTGTGTTATTATGTGCCGTTGAGTCACCTCCACCTCATAGTGCCACTATATACAACAGCTCTGAAACTTGTCCTGTCCTGAGCCAGTCACATTCACTCTGACACACTTACCTCCATTGCCCTATTACTGTATCAATCCGTCTCATCCGGGGTCTTCATCTCCTGCCCTGTTCCTCCAAGTTTCTGAGCATGTTTTTCTCCAAGGATTGGTCCCTCCTGGCCACATGCCCTAAGTATCTGAGACAGAACTTCAAAATCCTAGCCTCCACGGAGAAACTTGGTTTCACCCTCTCCAAGACAGACACCTATTAGTTTTCTCGGTGGTCCATGGTACGTTCAAGACTCTTCTTCAGCACCACAACTTGGGAAGGTTTCAATACTTTTTCTGTTATCCTCAGTTACTGTCCAGCTCTCTGATGCATAGCAAGTAATTGCAAAAACCATGGCCTGGATCAGGCACACATTAATCTCTAGACTGACATTGTTGCTTCTCAGTACTCTGGAAAGGTCCCAAGAGCAGATTTACTTAATTATGCAATTCATCTTTTAATTTTCTGACTGCTGGTACCAAGAGTTTGGATGTGGAGCTGAGCAAGTTGAAATTGTCAACAACCTCACTCTTCTCCATCTATCATGGTGCTGCCAATTGGCCCAGTGGTGAGAATCTTTGTCTTCTTGATGTTAAGCTTCAATCCATATTGAAGACTACAGTCCTTGACCTTCTGCAGCAAGCACTTCAGGTCCTCCTCAGTTTCAGCAGGCAAGGTTCTGTCATATGGATAATGCAGTTGTTGATGAGTCTTCCTCCAATTCTGATGCTACATTTCTCCTCAAAAATCCCAGCTTCCTGAATGATCTGTTCTGCATACAGATTGAAAAGTTGTGGAGACAGGACTCATCCTTGACATACTCTTTTCCTGATTTTGAACAATGCAGTGTTTCCCTGCTCTGTTCTGAGAACTGTTTCCTGATCCAAGTATAGGTTTGGCATAAGCACAATCAAGTGTTGGCCTAGTGGCAAGAAGCTGTGCTGCAATCCTGAAGGCATGTTGTTCGAGGCCAGAAGCTGCTCTACAGAAAAAAGATGGGCAATCTCCTCCAGTGTGATTAACTGCCTCTGAAAATCCATCGGGGGGTGGGGTGGAGGGGTGGTGGAGGTGGTGGTGGTGGTGGTGTCAGGTATGGGTACATTCTGACTCCAGAGTACACAACAATATAGTTACTGAGAATTAAGCTGGGTATATGTATTAGGAGATTTAAATATGATTACTTTTTAAGAAAATCAACTAAGTTTCCAAAAGCTTACCTGTCCAGCCAAAGACCCACAAGCACCAGCAGCACCACTGACAACCATTGTCTGATTGGATCCTGCAGTTACATGGCCTTTTTCTTGTATCCCAATCAAGGAAGTTAAGCCAGGCATACCTATAGCTCCAAGAAAGTAAGAAAGGTGTCCATCCACAAGCTGAGGGTCCACCTAAAACAAAATATTAGCCTTTAAAAATAATAGTAGGCATTTACTCCTGTTGTAAACAGTATGGTAAAGGCCAGCTCCTTAAACAGACACTGTCCTTAAGTAGACACTCATTCTGTCTTGTTAAAATGTTATAATTTACTGAAGGAAAAGAACAAAACAAAAACCCAACCAACAATCAAAATGGCTATACAATATAATCTCACCCCAGCAATAATAACAAAGTTTAAGAGGGTAGCAAACAACAAATGCTGGTGAGGTTATAGAGAGATTAGAAATCTTATTCACTGCTGGTTAGAATGTAAAATGGTAAAACCATGATGGAAAAAAGTCTGGCATTTTCTCAAAAAGGTGGAAATAGGAGATACTAAGTCTAGACAAAGAGGGCCAACGGGAAGAATTCAGAATTCAAATGCTGATGACCTTGCCTGCCGCTGATAAGAAGAGCAAACAGCTTTGTCTGCCTAGCTAAGCTAACAAGTGGACCATAAATCAAAGTGGAATGTCCCTCCCTAAAGATTCTGTTCTAAAAATCCTCCTTGATAACTTCACAGTATAACATCCCATTGTGCATCTCCAGAATGAGGAACCTACCTGGGAGGTCCCAGATTTCCCTCCTTTTAATAAAGCTGCATTAAGCTTTTTCTCATTGTAATTCTCTCCTTAAGTCTACTAACTTAACAGAAATAATATTTGACAAGTTATCTCACTATTGAGAATATATACTAAAGAAATCAGAGCAGCAACACAAATAGACCTATATTATCTGTTCCATTATTCACAAGAGCAAAGAAATTACGTAGCTCAAGTGTCCATCAACAAATGAACAGATAGAAAAACTGTGGTACGTTCACACAATGCAAAACACTACACAACATGGGTGAGCCGGGAAAGACATTATGCTCAATGAAATATGTCAGTCACAAAAAGACAAATAGTGCATAACACCACTGTTACAAAATAGGACTGACATGGAAGTGTTGAGGGATGAACTGGAAAAGTGGACAGATAATGAGCATTGTACTAGAATAGATGAGGGTAAGGTGTGTCTGAAAGGAATATATGATTAGGTATTACATGCATGACAATTAACAAGCTATAACAAGAGGTATATTACAAAGTGGGCTGGGGAAGGGGGAAGGAGAGGGAGAGAGGAAAAGGTGCAAAGAATGAATAAAAACCCAACTTTTTGTAAAATTCACTAAAGTCACAATTTAAAAAAGTAAAAGAAAATTCACCTCTCAAAAAGCTCAAACTGACTGTGTTTAGTCAAAACTAACTTCTATTCATAAATATTACTTCTCTTGCAAATCAAGACAACCATGAGATATCATCTCACTCCAGTAAGACTAGCAAAATTTAACAGAACAGCAAGCAACAAATGCTGGCGAGGTTGTGGAGAG
>NW_006399787.1:12227302-12237495 GCF_000299155.1 Elephantulus edwardii
AACAATGAAGGAATGGAAATCCACAGTCTCTGTAAATTTTCATCGAAATTAATAATATTTTTTTTAAAGTATTCACCATTGCAAGAACATGGAAACAGCCCAAATGTTCAACCACAATTGAACAGTTTGAGAAATTGTGGTACATTCACATGATGGAATACTATGCAGCACTCAGGAGCAAAGATTTCAAAAATTATTATATAATTTGGGAGAGCATTATGCTGAGCAAACTAACTCAGTCTCATAAGAACAATTACTGCAGAAGACCATTATTGTAGAAATAGAAAGATAACTAGTAAAACATGTATGAGGATCCAAGGTAGGGAGGGTGGGAGCAGAGAGGTGAGGACAGGCAGGGGAGAAATCACAGGCTCGCACAATTTGGTGGGTGGAATGGGGGGGGAGGGTAAAGGAAATGGGAAAGATCCAGCAGGGATCTGGAAAGACAGGGTAGTGGGAGGCAGAGTTCAACTGTGATTAATTTTTTTTTCAAGTTTACCACACTTTATAGAAAATGCTGAAACATTATTATCAATGATAATAAGTCAAGGAATTCTTAGGAAAACTTAAAAAATATGACATGAAGATGCTAACAGAAAAATGAAAACAATATACTAAGAATATTCAGTTAACCTCAGATTATTTGGGGAAAAGGAAGGGAGAAGCAAGACCAGATGAGCTAAGTACGAACAAAATGACAAAGGGTACTTCAACCCCACTACATGAATAATTAAATTAAATTATTAAATGTAAGAAATAAAAGGCAGTTATTGTCAGCATAAACAAAAATGTAAATCCCAACATATGTTGTTTTCAAGATTAAGACACAGATATATAAAATTAAAAGCAAAGAAAAATAGCCTAATAGCCAGCATATGACAGCTTCAATGAGTATTATAAAATTAAAAAGGGACATTTAATAATTTCTAAAGAGTAAATTCATCAAGCCAATATGGAAGTTATAAAAACATGTACAAATACTAATAAACCTTCAAAATATATCAATAATCTATCATAAATAAAAGGATAAATTGACAAATTCACAATCATAGTTTGGAGATATTGGAACTTTAACCTCAGCAACTAAAAGAATATCTAGATAAAAATCAAGAACAATTTTTGAACAATTATTGTTATGAACAATATATATTTTGAACAACTACGACAATCAAATTGACCTATGGGCATTAATAGCAAATAGACCTAGGAGATATGTGTTGCTATTATAGAGAGATTTATCATTGAGTTTGTGATTAATTTTATAAAACATAATGAATGGGAATGATTGTATAAAACACTATGTAAATGAAGGATACAATGTATACACACTCTGTCAGCAAACCAATACAAAATAAAACTTTTTAAAAAAATGTATGAAACAAGGGAGCTCTGGTGGCCTAGTGGCAAGAAGCTACACTGAGATACCAGAGGTGAACTGTTCGAATCCACCAGATGCTGTGCTGGAGAAGGAGGGGTAATCTCCTCCTGTACCAGTCAGATCTGATTTGACGGTACACACACAAAATAATTAAATAAAATTTAAAAAACTCAAAAATCATTATAAAAAAAATGTATGAAACAGAGAGAAGCATTTAAACAGCTTTTCACAACTTACAAGCCTTTTAACATTTCTCCTATCTCCTTTTCATATCTACTTGTGAGACAGTATTTTTTTAATTTTACACATAGTTCCAGAGACATAAATTTCTTGATAAAATATCTATTATGAATAGATTGTATTATAGAAAACCATCATTTTGATGGGCCAAAATTAGCCAAATATAGGTAATTCTACATAATTCCAGACCTAATAGTAGAAACTGGACTCAGGATTTATGATAGGAGATTGGAATTTCAATAATACAGCAAATGAAGTTTCTTAAGACAGACAACTCTTTCTCAGAAACTTTTAAGCATACCATTGCAAGAGTGCGCAGGAACTCTGGTGGCGTAACGTGTTATGTGTTGTGCTACCAATTGAAAGGCCAGCGGTTTGAATCCACCAATTGTTTCATGTGAATAAAGCAGTTTCCTCTCATAAAGATTTATAACCCAACCAGGGTCAATTCATGTCAGAATTGACTCAGTGGCAGAGGGTAAGGTATGGTTCTTAGCAAAAAAACCAGTTTTTGATGAGTATAGCTCAGGTTTTTAAATCATACACATAAAAAGAAATAAATTAACTACAAAAATTACACCATTCATGGCAATCTATGAATAGTTATATGGTGTTCTAGCCAATGGTTCAAAGAACAAAGTTTGGAGAGCTTTGTCACATTTTGATATCTAGGAAAAAGATCATTTAGATTTGTTGTTGTTGTTTTCCCTTGATAACAAACAGAACCAAATGTAAAATGAACAAAATTAGTATTATAGAGGTGGGGAACATCAAGTATTTTATATTATACATCACCTTTTCAAGGACACTTCCATCCAGAATAACCTTGGTTTGCCAGGGCCAATGGAAAGAAGTCACAAAATCACCTTTAGTAAAATTTGTATGTTTACTTTCTTCTATAATTCCAACACCGCCACCTTCAACCACTTGAGAAAGCTGCCATGGTGTTAAATAATCACTGCCAGTGTCTTCATTCATTCTACAACGCTAACAAAGAGAAAATACAGATTGAGATAATTATGTCTCCCATCAACAAATGTAAAGCTTTGGTATATACTATGCAGCACTGAAAAGCAAGGAACTCATAAAATATTACACAACATGGTGACCCTGGAGGACATTATGCTGAGTGAAGTATCTCAGTCACAAAAGGACAAATACTGAGTAACACCACTGTTATAAAAGAGGACTAACATGGGCGTTTGGGGAAAACTAAGAAAAGAGGGGATAAATAATAAAAACGGCATTAAAACAGATGAAGAAAAGAACTGTTTGAAAGGAACATATGCTTAAGACATTTGTTATATGACAATAGTCTAGAATAAGAGATGCAAAGTAGACTGGAGGAAGTGTGGAAGAGAGGGAGGAAATTATGTAACAAACAAATAAGGTAGGGAGAAAAATGTGCAACAATGAATGAAAGAAAATGTAACTTTTCTGTAAACTTTCATTAAAATAATAATTTTTAAAAATCAGAACATTTCACAGATTAAAGAAAAAAGACAATTATGTCTGATAAGACTATAAACTAGTTTACTAATAGATCCAGTGACTTAAAAATTTTAAAAGGTATATAAAAGTTAGTTAAGAATAAAATTTCTCTCAAAAAAACTATGAGATATCATCTCACCCCAGTAAGAGTAGCAAAATTTAACCGAACAGCAAATAACAAATGCTGGAAAGGTTGCAGAGAAATTGGAACCCTTATTCACTGTTAGTGGAAGTATAAAATGGTGCAGCTATTATAGAAGGCAGTATGGCACTTTCTCAAAAAGTTGGAAGTAGAAATACCATTTGACCCAGCAATTCCACTACTGGGAATATACCCTAAAGAAACCATAACTGTCAAGCAGATAAATGCACACCTATGTTTATTGCAGCTTTGTTCACAATAGCAAAGAATTGGAAACAACCCAAGTGCCCATCAAAAAACAAATGGATAGAGAAGCTATGGTATATTCACACAATGGAATACTATGCTGCATTGAAAAACAAGGAACACATGAAATATTATACAAAATGGGTGACCCTAGAGGACCTTATGCTGAGGGAAATATCTCAGTCACAAAAGGACAAATATTACATTGTGTTGCTGTTGTAAAATGGAGCTGACATCATGGTTGGGGGAAAACTAAGAGGAAATATATAATACATACTGCATTGAAACAGATGAGGGACAGAACTGTTTAGGAGGAATATATGATTACATATTACTGTCATGACAAGAGTCCAGAATGAAAGCTGCATAGTGGAGTGGATTGGGGAGGATTATATAACAATGAAAGATATTTTTTTTTTTAACTTTTCAGAGAAAAGCAAACTGGGGAAAGGGATAGGCAGGGAGGAAAGTGTGCAACAATGAACAAATAGAAATCCTAAGTCCCTGTAAACTTTCATTTAAAAAAAGGGAAAAAACCAACTATGAGATAACATCTCACCCAGTAACAATAGCAAAATTTAACAGAACAGCAAGCAACAAATGCTGGTGAGGTTGTGGAGAAACTGGAACCCTTATTCACTGTTGGTGGGAGTGTAAAATGGAGCAACCACTGTGGAAGGCGGTATGGCGCTTTCTCAAAAAGTTGCAAATAGAGATACCATTTGACCCAGCAATTCCACTACTGGGAATATACCCCAAAGAGACCATAACTGACATCCAAGCAGATATATGCACACCCATTTTTATCACGGCTGTTCACAATAGCAAGGAGTTGGAAACAACCTAAGTGCCCATCAACAAACGAATGGATAGAGAAGCTGTGGTATATTCACACAATGGAATACTATGCTGCATTGAAAAACAAAGAACTCATGCAATATTATTCAAAATGGGTGACTCTGGAAGACATTATGCTGAGTGAAGTATCTCAGTCACAAAAGGACGAATACTGCATGGTGCCACTGCTGTAAAACAGGACTGACCTTGGGGTTGGGGAGAGACTGAGAAAGATGCGGTCAATAATGTATACTGCATTGAAACAGATGAGGGAGAAAACTGTTTAAAAGGGATATGTGATTAGGTATTTTTGCCATGACAGAAGTCTGGAGGGAAGGCTACATGGTGGAGTGGAACTAAGGGAGGGTTTGTAAAACAAGGAAAGAATTTATCTTTTACTTTTCCAAGAGGGTAGTGTACTAGGGGGTAGGGTTGGGAGGAGAGAAAAGTGCAACAATGAATGAATGGAAATCCAAAGTCTCTAAATTTTTACTGAAATTAATAATAAATTTAACTTTAAAAAAAGACAATTTCTTCTCCAGTTAATTGTCACTCTAAAAAAGAAGAAAACAAAACTTTTTACACTACAAGTCACAAGAAAACAGAAGTCCTTACGATTGGACCAAAAGGAACATTATAATGTAGTCGTTGTTGTGTGCCGTCAAGTCGGAACCAACTCATAACTGACCTACCAGTTGGTTTTCAGAAGCCATCCTTCCATAATGCAGAGGATGGATTTGAACGATATGCCTTTGGGATTGCAGCATACCTTCTTACCACTAGGCCAACAGAGTTCCCTAACGTCATTATAATAGATGGAGAAAATACTAAAGTTGACAAGGCTTTCATTTTACTTGGGTGCAGTTTTGCCATCATTATGAGGCTTAAATTCTTCAATTTAAAGCAGATATATGGGTATCTCACTATCAGGGAGAGAGATGTAGAATACAGCGCAGGTTCATTTGGGTTATAGATTCCAGCACAGTTAACCCGCACAGAAGCAGCAGTGAAGCTGATTCCAACTCACAGCAATCCAATGCAAAGCTGATCAAAAACTTGCCTTCTTACTCCATCTGTGCCATCCTCACAGGCTCCGCTGTGCTTAAAGAATTACACTCATTTGTTAAACAGGCTGCCTTCTCCACACTTAACTGATTCCATCTCTTTGTCAAGGATCAGCTGTCCATGTTGTTGTTGTTATGTGCCATGAAGTTGCCTGCAACTTACAGCGACCCTATGTACAACAGCTCTGAAGCCTCCCCTATCCCAAAGCAGTCTCACTGACTCCAAAACACTCCCACTGCCCCAGCTACTCTATCAATCTATCTCATCCGGGGTTTTCCTCTCCTGCACGGCCCCTTCACCATTCCAAGCATGATGTCCTTCTCCAAGGACTGGTTCCTCCTGGCCACGTGCTCAAAGTAGGTGAGATGGAGCTTCAAAATCCTTGCCTCAAAGGAGAAACTTGGTTTCACCCTCTTCAAGACAGATCTATTTGTTCTCTTGGCAGTCAGTGGAAATCAAAAGATTAATTGCATTGGGGATGTCTGCTGTCAGGGACCTACCAGAGTGCGGAGGAGCAATGACATCAGTCTAGAGACCAAGGTGCACCTGATCAAGGCCATGGTCTTTACAGTTACATGCTATGTACGCACAAGAGAGCTGGACAATGACTAAGGATGACAGAAGACTTGATGCCTTTGAGTTGTGGTGCTGGAGAAGAATACAAAACATACCATGAACTGCTGCTGTCTATAGGTGGATGGATTTACTTCTGAGTTCTCAATTCAGTACTGACAATATTCTAAACTGATAGTTTTATTGCTGTCATTTTGCTGCATACTCTTTTGTGGTGTTACTGGTTTCTCTGTTTCATCTACTTTCCTGTGCTGAGTTAAATATGTTTATGACTTTCCTTATTTCCTTCATTTCTGTTGTTTCAGTGTGCTGTTGTTAGGTGCCATCAAGTCAAATACGACTCATAGCAACTCTGAACAATAGATCTGAACCTGGCCTATCCTGTGCCATTCTCATCATCACGAAGTCTTTATAACTTTCCTCTTTCTTATTTTGATGAGGTTTATTTTCTTGGAGATTACTCTAAAAGCTAATGCAATATACCAGCTTTTCAAAACAGCTTTCCTAACCTTCGCTTTGTCTTTCACCACACTGCTGGGAGGGATTGTGCTAATGATGTCAATGAGATTAAAAGCATCTTTCAGATGGGAAAATACAAAGTGTATAGTCTACTAAAGAGGGGATTGGTCACTTGGCTTAAATCAAGTCTTCTTAGGTGCCCTAGAGTTGAGTACGACTCATAGCGACCCTATGAACAACAGATCTCATCCCTGTCCTATCATGTGCCATCTTCACACTTCCTGACACACTAGAGCCTATTATGGCAGTCACCATATCAAAATTTTGCTGACCCTCTCCTCTTCCCAGCAACATGTCCAAAAGTCTGTGAGACAAAGCCTCATCATTCTTGCCTCCAAAGAGCACTCTGGTTACAGCCTCTCCAAGACATATTTTTCTCTTGGCCATCCATGTGATGGATGTTCAGTGCTCTTCTCCAACATCACAGCTCAAAGGCATGAATTTTTCTTCTGTCAACCTTATTCACTGTCCAGCTCTCAGATGCATAGCAAGTGATTGGAAAGACAATCGCCTAAATCAGATACATCTTAGTCCTCAAACTGAGCTGACTACTCCTCAATAATTTGGGGAGGTCCCTAATTGCAGAGTTTCCCAGTGAAATGCATCTCCTTATTTCCTGACAGCTGGTACCATCGGTGTTATTGTGGATCCAAGTAAGATGAAGTTATTGACAGTTTCAACCTCTTCTCATCCATCATTATGTTGCATATAGGTCCAATGGTAAGTATCTTTGTTTTCTTGCCATGGAGATGCAGTCCATCCCGAAGGTTGCATTTCTTGATCTTGTGCAACAAGTGCTTCAAGTCTTCCTCAGTTTCAGCAAGCAAGGTTGTGTCATCTGCATAACACAGGTTACTGTTGAATCTCCCTCCAATTCTGATGCCACATTCCTCTTCATAGAGTCCAGCTTCTTGGATAATTTGCTCAGCACAGACTGAATAAGTATGGAGAGAGAATACAACCCTGATGCACTCACTTCTTAATTTTAAACCATGCAGTGTTCCCCTGCTTGGTTTGCACAACAGCCTGCGGGTCGAGGTATAGGTTCCACATGAGCACTGTTAAATGCTCTGAGACTCCCATTCTTCTTAAAGTCAGCCACAAATAAGAGGCAGAAAATGAGACTCTTGCAACTAAAAAGAAAGAAGAGTACAGTGTGCATTTATTTGAGTTAGAAATTCCTGAGAGTCAAACTGTGATCTAGATAAGAGCAGAAGGAGTGGAAGAACAGAGAATGATGGGAGACAGAGCTGAACTGGAACTGCTATCCCATGGAGCCCGAGTCAGTGCCACAGCCTTTGCCCAGGTTGGCTGGAGATTTTTATAGGTTATCCTACTAGATAGAAGTCTTATATAGAATAGAAGTCTTGCAGAAAGCCAGCCTTGTAAACCGAATCTGCAAGAACTTACAAATCTAATTTACTATCTTCAAGCTTACTTACTACTTGGAATTGACCAAGACACTTGAAGGAGCCTGACTGACTGCGGGCACTATTATAAAGCTTTGCCTCCTACAACACTGCTTAATAACACCAGTTAGAAAGGTAAATGTTATTAATAAACATCAAGCTTTAATTGATCAAATATTTCTTAATCATGAGCACTAGATGATAATATTTGAGATGCAAACACCTGAGAAATATAAAAAAGTTCTTTTTTTACTAAGTCACACAAAATTCTGATTCTCACCATATAAGGATCCACGGAAAGATAAAGAGTTCTAATCTTTACTTGTCCTTCTGTGACATCATCTGGCAATGTGACTTCTTCTGTGCGGAAATTCTCTGCTACTGGATTGCCATTTTTCCCTTAAATATGAAATAAAAATACAAGATAAAAAATACTTTTCTGGCATAATTTTTTTTTTTTAATTTTTTTCTTTGTTGTGTACCTTCGAATCGGATCCAACTGGCACAGGAAGGGATTGGCCCTTCTTCTCTAGCACAGCATCTAGAGAATTTGAACCAAGCACCCTTGGGATTGCAGTGAAGTTTCCTGCCACTAGGCCACCACAGCTCCCTGGTATTTATTATTCTTTGGTTGTCTAGGATTCAAAGCACTCCCTTTTAAGACACATGAATATGCTTATATTAATTTGTAATTTCTCTGTAACAGTAGAAATGATTTTGCAGAAATCCTTCAAGTAGTTTCAATTTCTCTTCTCGATTTACTACCAGAGGATCTCTTGGGACATTCTGAAGAACTCCACATTTTTTCACTTAAGAAGATTAGAGGTAAATCACCATTAAGTTTTAAAATTATGAGGGAATTCAGAAAAGTGAAAACTCAGAGCCAGCTTTTTATTTCATTATTAATATTAAAATTCACAAAGTAGCAGAAACATCACCTTTGCCAAAGTAAACAGGTAAAACATATTCCTAATTTTAAGAAACAAAACAGAAATCTAAATAAATGTCATCAAAAACAAATTTTAAAAACTGAGACGTTTTTCATTCTCATGGAATTCAAGTTTCTGGATTCTAGACTCTTTATCTACTGCCCTCAGTTGATCTTTGGACCTTGAACCATACAAAAACTGGTTTCCTAAGAGTCAACTTTAACCCAAATAACAATTTCACTTAGTTGGCAAAGACTAGTTTGCTTTGAGCACTATGTTCCTTCAAACAATCTACTGCAGTTTACAAAACAGTAACTCCAAAGGTCATACCAGAAGTTGTGATTTTATAACAAACTCTTACTGAATAACAGGAACCCTCTGACAAAGATGTTAAAACAAAAGGTTGTTAACCAAAAGGTCAGTAGTTCATATCCACCACCTGCTCCAAAGGAGATAGATGTGGTAGTCTGCTCCCATAAAGATCCGTTTTAGAAACCCTATGGGGTAGTTCTACTCTTCCTGATAGTATTACTAAAAGCTGAGATAGACTCACCAGCACTGAGTTCTTGGTCATACAAAATTATTAGCAATAAGATGAGGGACAAGAATCATTGACTTTTCTTTGAAACATTTTTGACTCTCTAATAAGAAAATGTTATCCTGATTTCCAAGTTATTATTAAGTAAATATTAGTCATTTTCTATTATTGGCTTAACATGGTTTCCATTTTATAAGTCTTAAAAATTAGGAAATTAGAAAATATGAGGTCTAAAAAAATATACTATAAAAATGGCCCCATTATGGTCATATAAGCAAATGCCCTAGTCATAGAACACATTGCATTTCTGAGGTGAGAATAGAATTTCAAGATCTTAACCTAAATCCCCACTTTATTAAAACTGAGGTTCAGGAGAGTGAAGTGACTTTACCAGGTCACATCCTGGCTGAGCAGCAAGGCCAAAGGTGAACATAAATATGGGTACAGCCTGCTTAAGTTACATACAGACTTTTGGTTTTATGATTTCAGTACTTTTCACATGAAATAGGAAAGACAATGTTAAAAATGAATGATATCTAATGTTGTTTATTGTTATATGCCCTATGTACAAGAGCCCTAAACCCTGCTCTATCCTGTGCTCTATCCTGTGCCAACCTCACTGTCTCCAACATTACCCCAATCACTGAACAGATCCATCTCATCAAGAGTCTTCTTCTCCTGCACGGTCCCTCCACTCTTCCAAACATGATGTCCCTCTCCAAAGGTCCCTCCTTGCAACATGTCCAAAGTATGTCAGATGAAGCTTCAGAATCCTTGACTCCAGGAAACATTCTGGCTTCACCCTCTCCAGGACAAACCTGTTTGT
>NW_006399787.1:12237595-12251198 GCF_000299155.1 Elephantulus edwardii
ATATTCAACACTCTTCTCCAGCACCACAGCTCAAAGGCATCAATTCTCTTTCTATCATCCCTATTCACTGTCCAACTCTCCTATGCATAGGACATAATTGTGAAGACTATAGCCTGTATCAGGCTCACCTGAGTCTCCAGCTTAAAGTCGTTGCACTCCAACACTCTTGAGAGGTCCCTCACAGCTGACTTTCCCAATGCAATTTGTCTCCTGATTTCTTGGCTGCTGTTACCAAGAGTGTTGACTGTGGTGCCAAGCAAATGAAAACTGCTAACTATTTCAATCAGGGTTGGTTGTTGTTGTTATGTGCCACCGAGTTGCTTGTGACTCATAGTGACTCTATATACAAGAGTCCTAAACCCTGCTCTATCCTGTGCCAACCTCATTGTCTCTGATACACCTACTCCCACTAGCTCAATCACTGAATCAATGCTTCTCATTGAGGGTCTTTCTTTCCTGCGCCGTCCCTCCAAACTCCCAAACATGATGTCCCTCTCCAAGGACTGTTCCTTCCTTGCAACATGCCCAAAGTATGTCAGATGAAGCTTCAGAATCCTTGACTCCAAGAAGCAGCCAGCTTCACCCTCTCCAGGACAAACCTGATTGTTCTCGAGCAGTCTATGGTATATTTAACGCTACTCCTCAGCACCACAGCTGAAAGGCATCAATTCTCTATCATCCCTAGTCACTGTCCAGCTCTCCAATGCATAGCACGCAACTGCTTAGACTACAGCCCATATCAGGTGCACCTTAGTCTCCAGACTGACATTGTTGCTCTTCAGTACTCTGGAGAGGTCCACAGCTGACTTTCTCAATGCAATTCATCTCTTGATTTCCCGGCTGCTGGTACCAAGAATGTTAACTGTGGTGCCAAGGAAACGAAAACTGTTAACTATCTCAATCTCTTCACCATCCATACTGATGCTGCCAATTAGGCCAGTGATGAGAATCATTGTTTTCTTGATATCTAATATACAGTAGAAATGAAAAACCTCTAATTTAAATGTTATAATTAATATAAAATATTTATAATCTCTTCAACAAAGGGCCTTAGTAAATCATCACATGACAATTTGAAGTTTAAACTGTGTAAACTTCTAATCACTCTACTGGTACTAAAATCGTACCACCTTCATTTACCACATTGGCATCACATTACTTTATAGTCCTCCATTAGCATTTAAAATAATTAAAAACTTATTACAGACAAATACATACCAGGTCTGGAATTTAACACCACTCTTTGTACAATCATTGTCCTATTTGTAAAGTGGTCTCACAAGATTTCTGTACAAAGTAATTCCTATAAATAGGGGAAAAAATTTTAATTACAAAAAAGCTTTTATATATTCAGTAACTTTAGAAAACCCACACTTATATGCACCCATGTTTATTGTGGCTTTTTGTTCACAATAGCAAAAAGCTGGAAACAACCTAAGTGCCTATCAACAAACAAATAGATTGAGAAGCTCTGGTATATTCACACAATGGAATACTATGCTGCATTGAAAAACAATGAACTCATGAATTATTACTGGAAATGGGTGACCCTGGAGGACATTATGCTGAGTGAAATATCTCAGTAACAAAAGGACAAATACTGCATAGTGCCACTGTTGTAAAACAGGACTGACATCGGGATTGGGGGGAGACTGAGAAAGATGGGTTCAATAATGTATACTGCATTGAAACAGATGAGGGAGAAAACTGTTTAAAAGGAATATGTGATTAGGTATTATTGTCATAACAGGAGTCCAGAATGAAGGTGCACAGTGGAGTGGACCTGGTGTGGGGGGGAGAGGATTGTAAAACAATGAAAGAATTTTTCTTTTACTTTTCAAAAAGAAGAGTGAACTGGGGGGGGGTGGGGAGTGGGCAAGGAGAAAAGTGCAACAATGAATGAAAGGAAATCCAAAGTCTGTAAATTTTTATTAAAATTAATAAACCCCCCCCACTTCTGCTACCAAATGATGAATCACATACGTGCTTCCATATTACATCTGTTATTGTATGTACCATTGAGTCAAAACCAGCTCACAGCTGACCCTCTGGTGGGTTTTTAGAGGCAGTTAATCGCACAGGAGGACAATGCTCATCTTTCTCCCACAGAGCAGCTGATGTATTTGATAATGTGTGCCTTTGGGGTTGCAGAGCAATTTCTTGCCACTAGGTCAAATCTGACTCATAGCAATTCTTGAGCTTTTGCAATGACTTCTTCCACAGATGTGGTCCAGCAGGTGAGAGCCATATGTAAAGTCATCATTGGTCTTTTTTTTTTTTAATTCACTACATGAATTAATATTTTACTCATGGTGTCTTGTTGTTGGGGAAAATTTGTATTTAGAATTAGCCAGCTGGACTTGGTTTAGATGATCCCAATTTTGTTGGCAACATCTAAAGCATCATAGTCGGGAGCAAGTCGAATATAGACCTTCTCTCCCATCAGGTTAATCAAGGTGTTGGCCTTGGTCACATCAGTGTCACAAAGCTTCTTTACAGCTTGTTTGATTTGGTGCTTGTTGGCCTTGACATCCACAATGAACACAAGTGTGGTGTTATCTTCTATCTTTTTCATGGCTGTCTCCGTGGTCAGGGAAACTTGATGATGGCATAGTGGTCAAGTTTCTCCTGGGGGCGCTCTTCTAGGGGTATTTGGGTTGCCTTTGGAATCTCAGTATGTTAGGCCACTGGAAGGTGGATGACGTGTGTTTTTTTTTTTTTTTTGGTGGCTGTGGATGCCCTTTATTTAGCACTGCTTCTTGGCCTTTAATGCCTTTGCTTTGGTTTCAGTTTTGAGAGGGCCAGGGGCTTTTGGCTCCATCTTACATGAAAGGCCATTGCTAGTGTCTTTAAAAAAAAACTATCTGCAATGAATAAATCACTGAAAATACAAAATTGGATGATTCTATTTTCAGCCTCATTTCTATACCAAGCCCAAATTTCCCAACTACTATTCCTTCTCCACTGTTTCCAACTTTTGCATTCCAGTCACCAGTAATCATTAACATATTTTGATTGTGTATTCAGTAAATTTCGGACTGCAAGATTTGGTAAAATTCTCAATTTCTTCCTCTTTGGCTCTAGATGTAGAAATGTATATTTAAATAATAGTTGTATCAAGAGGTCTTCCTTGTATGCATATGGGTAATATTCTATCACCCACAACACTATATTTTCAAGATAGAACTTGAAATTAACTTCTTGACTATAAATGTAACACCATTCTTTATCTGTTTTTCATTCCCAGCATAATATCCAAATGATTGATTCAAAGTAGCCATCTCACCTCACTAATGCCTAGAATATCGATATTCATGTGTTCCATTTCATTTTTCAAAAATTATTGAACTATATAGAACACATTCAAACTATTGAACACTACCATTAACATCACATGCAAGCAAAATACTGCAGAAGATCATTCAAAACAGCTAACACATCCTTTAAAAACGAATATATTACTTAAATATATTTAAGGACATGTTTTCTCTCATTAGATATTTTGCTTTATGATCTTCAATAACCTAAATAACACTGAGAAATTCAAAGGAAAACAGTTATATTGTGGGGATTTTTTACAACAGTGCAACACACTTAGCCCTTTGCAAAATATCTAATTTTGAAGTGTAAAGATTTTATACATCAGCACATTTAAATATTTGATAATATGCTTTATTCCACTCAATAAATCTTTAAACTGAATATCCTTGAACCTCTTTCTATATTTCTGTAATTTATGCTGAATATCCTATACAGCAAGTCTGCTGTTAGGGACCTCTCCAAAGTACTGAAGAGCAATGGTGTCTCTCTGGAGACTGAGGTGCATCTGATATAGGCCATGGTCTTTGTTATCACGTGTTATGCATCAGAGTTGGACAATGACTAACGAGGATAGAAGGAGAATTGATGCCTTTGAGCTGTGGTGCTGGAGAAGAGTATTGAGGGTACCAAGGACTGCTAGGAAAACAAACAGATTCATCCTGGAAAGGGTTAAACCGGGTGGCTCCTTGGAGGCAAGGATTCTGAGGCTCCATCTAACATACTTTGGCCACACTGTAAGGAAGGACCGGTCCTTGGAGAGGGACATCATGCTTGGTAGGGTGGAGGGACAGCACAGGAGGGGAAGGCCCTCCATGAGGTGGATTGATTCAGCGACTGGGGTAATCGGGATGGGAGTGTCAGAGACAGTGCGATTGGCACAGGACAGAGCAGAGTTTAGGGCTGTTGTACATAGGGTCACTATGAGTCGCAAGCGACTCAACGGCACATAAAAACAACAACAACATACAGACTTGAGGACTACATGTTATTGTTGTTAGGCACTGTCAAGTCTCCTATAAGTCATGTTAACCCTATGAACAACATTATCTGAGCCTTTTCCCATCCTGCACCAGCACTATAATCTCTGCAATGCTCAAGCGCACTGAAGAATCACTATGCCAACTCATCTCATTCAATGTCTTCCATTTCTTTCACTCTCTTCCTTTCCCAGCATGTCTTTTTCCAAGGATTCTTGACATTATGCCTCACATAAGACAAAATCTCGCCACACTTGCCTCTAAGGAGCATCTTGGATGCACTTTCTCCAAGACAGATTTGTTCTTTTGGCAGTCCGTGGGACAGTCAATATTCTTGGCCAACACAATGTAAAGGCTTCAATTCTTCATTTTTTTCATTCTACCTTTCAGATATATGTAAAAAATCATGACTTGGATCAGGCACACATTACTCTTAGAACTGATATCCTGGCTCTTTGACACATTAACGATGTACCTGTCAAAGCTTTTTCCACGGCAACACATCTATTGATTGCATGGCTGCTGCTACCAAAGGTGTTGTGGACCCAAATAAAATTAAATCCTTGGCAACTTCAATCTTCTCTCAATCTATCATAGTATTGCTTATTGGTCCAGTGATGAGGATTTTTGTTTGCTTAATGATGAGATGTAATATACTAGAGGATACTGGAAAAGCATACACCAGGGCTATGTCCTGTCTCCATACCTTTTCAATCTATATGCAAAAAAGATTATCCAGGAGGCTGGGCTCTATGAGGAGAAATGTGACATTCAGGATTGGAGGAAGACTCATCAACAATCTGCATTATGCAGAAGGTCAGGGACTACAGCCTTCAATATGGATTGAAGCTGAACATCAAGAAAAGAAAGATTCTCACCACTGGGACGATTGGCAGAATCAGGATAGATGGCAAAGAGACTGAGACTGTTAATAGCTTTAGTTTGCTTGGCTCCACAATCAACACTCTTGGTATCAGGAAATTAAAAGACAAATTGAGTTGGGAAAGGTTGCTAAGACCTCTCTAAAGTACTGAAGAGCAATGATGTTAATCTGGAGACTAAGGTGCACCTGATACAGGCCATGGTCTTTGCAATTACTTACTATGCATCAGAAAGCTAGGAAAAAACTAGGGACGACAGGAGAATTGATGCCGTTAAGTGGTAGTGCTGGAGAAGAGTATTAAATATACCATGGACTGCAAAGAGAGCAAACAGGTTCATACTGGAGAGAGTAAAACCAGGCTGCTCATTGTAGCCAAGGATTCTGAAGCTTCATCTGATATACTCTGGACATGTGGCAAGGAGAGACCAGTCCTTGGAGAGGGATGTCATGCTTTGGAGGGTGGAGGTACAAGAGAGAAAGATCCTCAATGAGATGGATTGATTCCGTGTCTGGGGTAATGTAAGTAGGGGTGTCAGAGACAATACAATTGGCACAGGATAGAGCAAGGTTTAGGGCTGTTGTACATATGGTCGTTATGAGTTGCAGGCAACTCGATGGCTCATAACAACAATAACAACAACATATAGTCTTTAATCTTTTTCACCAGGTTTTTCAAGTCCTCTTCAGTTTTTGAAAGCAAGATTATCAGCAGAATATAGGCTGCTGACAAGTTTTTCTTAAATTCTAATACTACATTCTTCCTATTGTCCAACTTCTCGAATTACATGCTCAGCATACAAATGCAATATTCAAATTCATTACCAAGGAATCAGAATCGATTCATAGCTGACCTCCCAGCAGGTTTTAAGAGCCAATAAACCACACCGGAGGAGACAGCTGACTTTCCAGCAGGTTCTAAGAGCCTGTAAACCACATGGGAGGAGATTTCCCATTTGTCTCTCTCAGAGCAGCTGGTGGAGTCAAACTGTTGGCCTTTGAATAGGCAGTGAGATTCACTACTGACTAGGCCACCAAGGCTCCCCTACAGAGTCAACAGGTATGCAAAAAAGAAAACAACCCTCACACACACCTTAATTTTAAACTAAGCAGTGTTTCCTTGCTCTGCCATGCAACAGCCTTTTTGTCTAGCTATAGGTTTTACATGAGCATAATTAAGCGTTCTGGGATTCCCATTCTTTTCAACGTTAGCCATAATTTGTTATAATTCACATATGCAAATGCTTTTGCATAGTCAATAAAAATCCAAGTAAATACTCTTCTGGTATTCTCTGCTCTCAGCCAAGATCCATCTGACATCAGCAATGATCTCCCTTGTTCCATGGCCTCTTCTGAATCCAACTAGAATTTCTGGCAGCTCTGTCAATATAATGCTCTAGTCATTTGTGAATAATCTTCAGCAAGATCTTACTTGCAAATGATATTAACTACATTGTTTGATAATGTCTACGTTCTGCTAGATGATTTTTTTTAATGTACACAAATACAGATCTTTTTCAGTAGGCTGGGTAAGTGGTTATCTTCCATTTTCTCAGCAAAGAAGAGTGAGCAGTGGTCTTAGAACGGCATTCTGAACAATCAACTCACTAAACCACAACACCCCTTAAACATTCATCATTTTTTACATCTCAAAGACCATTGTTTCTGGTTGGGCTGTTTTTGTTATTGTTGTTAGATGTTGCTGAGTCAAGTATGACCCATAGTGACCCTACGAACAACAAATCTGAACCCTGTCCTATCCTGTGCCATCCTCACACTTCCTGACTAGAGCCCATTGTGGCAGTCACTGTGTCAGTACACCTGGTTGAGGGTCTTCCTCTCCTTTGCCAACGTTCTGCCTTTCCAAAAATGATGTCCTCCTCCAAGGAATAGCTTCTCCAAGTAAAATGTCCAAAGAGTCTGAGACAAAGTTTTATCATCTTTGCTGCCAAAAAAGCACTCTGGGGACACTTTCTCCAAGACATTTGTGTGTACTGTCCTCCACCACCACAGCTCAATGACATCAATTCTTCTTCTGTCATCCTTATTCACTACACAGCTCTCAGATGCATAACAAGTGATTGGAAAGACCATGGTCTGAATCAGATGCACCTCAGTCTGCAAACTAACATTATTGCTTATTTGCAGACTTTCCCAGTGTAAAACACCTCCTGATTTCCTGACTGCTGGTACCAAGGGTGTTGACTATAGATCAGTGACAGTTGCGATCTTTTCTCCATCTATCATGATGGTCTATCATCATGCCTATCATGATGTTGCCTATCAGTAAGAGTCTGTTTTCTTGACAATGAGCTGCAATTTATATTGAAGGCTGTAGTCTTTGATGTTCTGCAACAAGTGCTTCAAGTCCTCCTCATTTTCATCAAACAAGGATGTGTCATCTGCATAATGCAGATTACTGATGAGTCTCTCTCCAATTATGCCACATTCCTCTTCATAAGAGTCCAGCTTCTCAAATAATTTGCTCAGCATACAGACTGAATAAATATGGAAAGAGAATAAAACCCTGACACACTCCTTTCTTAATTTTAAACCATATAGTGTTCCCTTGCTCTGTTCACACAACAGCCTCAAGGTCTAGGTAATAGGTTTCACATGAGCATCATAAAGTGCTCTTTGCAATGTTAGCCATAACTTCTTATGATCTACACATTCAAATGTCTTTGCATAGTCAATTAAGCACAAGTAGACATTCTTCTGTTATTCTTTACTTTCTGCCAGGATCATTTTGATACCAGCAATGATATTCCTGGTGCTATAACCTCTTCTAAATTCTACTTGAACTTCCGGCAGTTCCCTATCTATGTACTGTCCTAGACATTTTTAAATGATCTTCAGTAGTATTTTGACTGCATGATATTGTTCGACAGTTTCCGCATTTAGTCGGATCACCTTTCTTGGGAATGGGAACAAATATGCATCTCTTCCAACTCGTTGGCCAGACAGCTGCTTACAAATTTCCTGGCACAGACCGGTGAGCACATCCAGGGCTACATCTGTTAACTGAAGCAAGACAACTGCTATCACATCGATTCCTGAGGCTTTATTTATTTAATATAGTTTATTATTTGTGTGTGTGTGTGTGTGTGTGTGTGTGTGTGTGTGTGTGTGTGTGTACTGTCAAATCAGACCTGACTGGTACAGGAGGAGATTGCTCCTCCTTCTCCAGCAGACCATCTGGTGGATTCAAACTGCATACCTCTGGGATTGAAGTGTCACTAGGCCACCAGAGCTCCCTAGAGGCTTTATTTTTTGACAATGCCTTCAATGCAGCTTCAACTTCCTCTTTCATTACCATTGGATCCTGCTTCTATGGTACTTTCTGAAATTTTTTCGTGCCAGTCAGATCTTTTGGGGACAGTGATTCGGTGCATTCTCTTCATCTTGTTTTGATGCCTCCTGGGTCATTCACCATGCTGCAACTCGAGGCTTCAATGTGTTTTTCAGTTCTCAGCTTGAGGAATGCAGAATAAGTTCTCCCATTTTTATTGTCTAATTCCAGTTCTCGGCACATTCCATTATAATACTTTTGTCTTCTTGAGCTGCCCTTTGAAATTTTTTGTTCAGTTCTTTTACTTTGGCATTCTTTCTCTTTGTTTTGGCTTCTTGACATTCTAGTGCAATTATCAGAGTCTCTTTTGACATAATTTTGGTTTCTCTCTCTTTTGTCTTTATACTGATCTTCTGCAGTCCTCATGGATGCTAACCTTGATGTCATCCCATAACTCATCTGGTCTTTGATCGTTGGTGTACATGTTTTAATGTTCTTCGGCCTCAATTTGAACTTGCCTATGAGCAATTAATAGTCTAACCCACAGTCCACCCCTGGCCTATTTTTGAGTGCTGATACTAAGCTCCTCCAAGGATTCCTTCCACAGATGTAGTTAATCTGATTCCTATAGAGTTCATCAGATGAGGTCCATGTGCAAAGTCATTGTTTGTGTTTCTTTTAAAAAGCTATTTGCAATGAATAAATCATTGAAAATAGAAAATTTATTGTATTTCCAACCTCATTTCTGTCACCAAGTCCATGCTTTCTATCATTCCTTCTTCATAGTTTCCAACTTTTACGTTCCAGTTACCAGTAATTATTAATACATCTTGAGAGCATGTGTGGTCAATTCTGGACTGCAAAATTTGGCAAAAATTTCCAAATTCCTCCTATTTGGCTTTAGCTGTAGGAGCATATATTTGAATAACAGTCATATTACCAGGTCTTTCTTGTATGCATATGAGTATCACTCAAAAAATTGCATTTCAGGATAGAACTTGAAATTGACTTTTTGACTATCAATCCAACACCATTCTTTTTGTTTTTCATTCCCAGCATAGTATACCATGTGATTATCTTATTCACAGTGGCCAAAGCTAGTCCATCTCATCTTACTGATAGTGTGAATGTCAATGTTCATGCATTCCATTTCATTTTTTTCAAATTCTAGTTTTCTAACATTCATGCTTTGTACATTCCATGTTCCAATTATTAAAGGATGTTTGCTACTATTTTTTCTCATTTCGATTGCCTTCCAATCAGGGCTCTCCCTCTAATACTATAACTATCCACGTTCTTCTGGTTAGGCTAAATATATTTAAACAAATCAGTTCTTCAAATCGATACTGAGTCCAAAAGTCAGTCTCTTTCAAGAATGGTTAACAATATCATGAAGGATAAATTTTCAATCAACAGAATTTCATATTGGCCTCTTTTCTAGTTACTTTCAGTGTATGAATTTTCTTTACAAGAAACACATTTGTTCCATACTGCTTAGCAGCATTAAGATTTACTCCTCTCTATTAAAGCAGGAAGACTCACAGTCTAAAACACTACAATTAAATTATAATTACATAATATTCCTCAAAAGCACAACACATTTAATATATAATTTGACTAGTTACAAAATCAATCTCAATGGGGAGAGGGAAAGTCAAGTCTTTATTTGTTGATGGACACTAAGCAATCCATTTCCTTCTTAGTATAGCAAAGCATATTCCAAAATAGCCAATTAATGATCAACTGAAAAATCTGCTCTGGTGACAGTTGTAAGGAGTGTGCTGAGTATCCACCTTGCATGCTGGTACAAAGCAAGGAAGAAGAGCACAGTACATGTCCCAATTCTACTTACCAAGTGGAATCTATTTCCAGAGTGTTCTCAAGTGTCAGGAAGTGGACTAAGAGCTTTATATGTATGATCTCATTCAAATCCTCCGCCAACAAGCCAGGAATGGCACTTACACCAGCCCCACATGAGACTGAATTTTTCATAAAAACCACCTCATAAGGCATACCTTTTAACAAAGGACATGCCTTCTCCAGAGCATGAGCTTAGTAACACCTTTCAACACAAAACTTCTCTATCCTTATCTTGTCGAATTATTCTGCTACAAGCAATGACCATGTCTTAGTTATAATATCCTCTGACTCTTCCAGATATCGTCCTCCTTTTCTGGATTGTTCCTCTAATTCTTCTGATTTCCTTTTCCCAAGTCGTGTGTAGGATTCTTCTTGACTTCCTTGTTCATGACTCTACTGCCAAGCACATAAAGGAATTCTGCATCTATACCTACCCCCTGTCCTGTGAGATCTTCCCAGGTTGTATGTGCTAACATGATAAGGATCTGTGTCTCCTTACTGAAGGATTTTGAAGCTCTGTCTGACATACTTTGGACATGCTGCAAGGGATGACCAGAACTTGGAGAGGGACATCATGCTTGGGAGAGTGGAGGGACAGCACAAAAGAGTAAGACCCCAGATGAGATGGGTTGATTCAGTAACTGGGGTAATGGGGGGGCAGGAGACAATGAAATTGGCTCAAGATAGAGCAGGGTTCAGAGTTGTTGTACATAGTGTCACTCACTATGAGTCTGAGAGGTCTTGATGGCACTTAACAACAATAATTCAGTGATTCATCTCCACCCTCTATAACTGGTGCATAGTAAACCAATCCAGCTGGTCATAGCAACCCCACATTCTACAAAATTGAATTGCTCGTCAGGGGTTTTTATGGCTGTGATCCTTCAAAAGCACACAGCCACTCCTGTCTGCACAAGGCCCTGACCATTTATACCTCCCAAGGGCTCCTGGCACCTACCAGATGGTCAGTATGTCGTTGTTGTTGCCATCGAGTCGGGACGACTCATAGTGACTCCATATACAAAAGACCTAATGCCTTTCTGTAAGTTTCTCCAAGTTCATAGTTTCCATAGGCAAGTGGTTTAGAAAGTGGATGCCACTCCAGCTTCCAACCCTGTCCTACAACTGTGAGCTCCACCACACACTGTCCACACTGTAAACCATTATGGTATTTGATACCGCAATGGCACAAGGTTCAGCATCACAGTCAACCCAGACTACCTCAGTACAGCCAAATGACAAGCAGTGATGTACAAAGTGGAAGAATGTTCTCCAAAAGGGAGCAACGCTAGTTTCACTTAGCTATGGTTAAGTGTAGTCAAGCTGAATACAGAGCGACCCTATGAACAAAAGACATGAATTCTGTTCTAGAACTAAGGGTCATTTCTGTATGTTTATGGAGTTTATGTCAGTTAAGAAAACGTCCCCTCTCCAGGAGGGGCGGGATCGTAAAGTCCGGATGACTCAGTCCTGTACAAGCTTCAAACAACACGTTCATATTTGAGGTTACTGATTTCCAACAATTCTGAAATCCCTGCTTCTCCTTGAGCATTTGCCGACCTACTATCCTAAGTAATAACACCAATGTCCCAGGCTGCTCCCACAGACGCGTGTAGGTCACCCTCAGACCCTAGACGTCTCACCAGTGTCAACACCCCACCAGACAGCAGCTCAACGCCGCTTGCTCTCACGATACACTCACCTCCGCACAACGCAAAGGGAGATCTCGCGTGGTTTGCCAGGCCACGCGGGACTCGCCTCTGGACCCCAGCGCTCCGCTCGACCTCTGCCCGCCTGTCGCAGTGCGCAGGCGCACAACTCCGCCTCTGCTCCGTGCCCCTCCCCTCTCCAGGAGGGGCGGGATCGTAAAGTCCGGAGGACTCAGTCCTGTACGAGCTTGGTGAGGGTCAAACTTCGGCTGGCCGAGTGCATGACTAAATTAAGCCTGATTAGTGCCCTATGCCCTCCTTACTTCTAAGCTACTAGGATTCAAGGACAATATATTTAATCTTTGGCCAGTGAGTTCACTTCTAGCTTTCATTGCAATACTATGTCTTTCTTTCTTTTTTTCTTTTTTTTTTTTTAACAGACTTCTCTCTGCGGTTTAGACTGGGACAACTGTGGCCGGAATCTAAAAATCACAGCAACTGTCAAGCCTGTCCTCTTATTATAGGCGAGTACATGGCTCAAAGGCAGAATCGGATGAAAACTTACCGTTCAAGATTGTGGCCCAGGCACTGTGCCTCCTGTTTCCAAGGGACACAATTTTAAATGTTTGGGGGGAGGGAGGAGGAAAGAATTACTCAAGGTAGACAGACTGCTCAAATTCATCGAGTATTAATCGCCTCCTTTGTATTAGGCAGAGTTATGCAAACTTTATTCTTAGGTCATCTTGGGATGCCTGTGACTTCACTCAGAAAGATCTCTTTAAAAATACACCTTTGGAAAAAAAATTTTTTTTTAAATATACCTTTGGATTTATGCAGGTTGTAAGGTAGAAGAATTGTGCTGAAGAGCAATGATGTCACTATGATGACTAAGGTGCACTTGCCCTAAGCCATAGCATTTTCATTCACTTCAAATGCATGCGAGTGTTGGACAATGAATAAAGAAAATTAAGGAAGAATTGAGGTCATTGAGTGTTGTAAAAAGTATTGGACACACCATGGACTCTCAGTGAACAAACAAATCTGCCCTAGTAGAATGATCTAGCCAGATGATTCTTAGAAGCTAAGATGATAAGGATTCCTCTCTTAGTACTTTGGGTGAGTTATTAGGAGAGGCAAGTAAGTGGCTGGAAGAAAGACATCATGCTCGGTAAAGTAGAGGACCAGCAAAAAAAGGAGAGAGACCTTCAGTGAGATGAATTGGCTGCAACAGTGGGCTCCAACACAACAGAGATTGTGAGGATGGCTTAGTATCGGACAGTGCTTATCCTGTTGTGCATAGGGATAGCTATGAGTGGAAAGGAGCAGCACCTAGTAGCAACAACAAGAATTACAATTTAGAATGTTGTTGTTGTTGTGTGCCGTCGAGTCGTTTGCGACTCATAGCGACCCTATGCACAACAGCCCTAAACCCTGCTTTATCCTGCGCCAACCGCACTGCCTCTGACACACCCATCCCTATTACCCCAGTCACCGAATCAATCCATCTCATAGAGGGTCTTCCCGTCCTGCGCTGTCCCTCCACCCTCCCAAGCATGATGTCCCTCTCCAAGGACCTGTCCCTCCTGGCAACATGTCCAAAGTATGTCAGATGAAGCCCCAGAAT
>NW_006399787.1:12252063-12307255 GCF_000299155.1 Elephantulus edwardii
TCAGCCAAGATCCATCTAACATCAGCAACAATATCCCTAGTACCACGACCCCTTCTAAACCCAGCCTGGACTTCTGGCAGTTCTTATAATGTGTCCATATTTATTATATACTTGGAACTCAATTGAATCGCCTTTCTTGGGAATGGGAACAAATATGGATTGCTTCCAATCCATTGACCAGACAGCTGTCCTCCAAATTTCCTGGCATAGACTGGTGAGTGCATCCAAGGCTGCATCTGTTAATGAAATAAGTCAATTCGTATCTCATCGATTCCTGAGGCCTTATTTTTTGCCAATACCTTCAATGTGCTTCTGCTTCCTTCTTCATTACCGTAGGCTCCTGTTCATATGGTTGTTGTTTTTATGTGCCGTCAAGTCACTTGTGACTCAATGACCCTGTGTCCAACAGCTCTGAACCCTGCTCTATCCTGAGTCAACCTTACTGTCTCTGACACACCTACCCTCATTACCCCAGTCACTGAATCAGTCCATCTCATTGAGGGTCTTCCTCTCTTGCACTGTCACTCTATCATCCCAAGCATGACATCCTTCTCCAAGGACTGGTCACACCTTGCAAAAATGCCCAAAGTATGTCAGATGAAGCTTCAGAATCCTTGCCTCCAAGGAGCAGCCTCGTTTCACCTTCTCTAGGACAAACCTGTTTGTTCATATGGTAGTTCCTGAAATTGTTCAGTGTCAGTTCTTTCTGGTACAATGACTCTGTGTATTCCCTCCATCTTCTTCTGATGCTTTCTGGGTCCTTCAATATATTGCCTGTAGCATCTTTCTGTATCGTGACATGAGGCTTCAAATTGTTTTTCAGCTCTTTCCTCTGAATGACAGGAAAAGAATTAACACATTTGAGCTGTGGTGTTGGAGAGGGGCACTGAACATCCCATGGACTGTCAAGAGAACAAATAGATAAGTCTTGGAGAGGGTTCAACCAGAGTGTTCTTTGGAGGCAAGAATGATGAGGCTTCACCTCACATACTTTGGGAATGTTGCTAGGAGATGCTATTTCTTGGAGAAGGACATGATGCTGGGAAGGGTGAATTCAGTGAAGGAGAGGAGATAGATTGACATGATGACTGCTGCAGTGGGCTCTTGTGTGTCAGGAAGTTTGAAGATGACACATGATACAACAGGGTTCAGATCTTTTGTTTGTAGGGTTGCTATGAGTTGTGCTTGACTCGACGGCCCCTAACAACAGGAATGAATTCATGGTATGGAGAGAGTATCTGAAAGATTAGTGATAGGGCTAGTAAGGGGGTGGAAATAAAATAGGATAGATAGAGCACCTGAGCTTTATCTCTGAACATTTTTACTTGTTTGAGAAATTTCCAGGAAAAGACTGGGAGAATTATACTAGTTTGGAAACTCCTTAAGGAATGGCTATGTTGTGTGTGTGGTTTTTTGGTGTTTTTTTTAATCTGTCTTGAACAGGTAGGTAACTTTTTTGTTGTAACAACTTGAGTCAACTGATGAAAAAGGAAATGATCAGACTAAAACCTATTGTATAAAATATCCTGGAATTTCAGCTTAAAAGAAGTAGTCTTAGGGAGTAGCAAAAAAGCTGCACTGCAATCCTGAAAGCACTTGGTTCAAATCCACTAGATACTCTACTGAAGAAGGAGGGGCAATCTCTTCCTGTGACATTTGGATCCAAATTGACAGTACACAGCAACAAAAAGGGGGGAAAGTGGTCTTTATTATAACAATCTGGAACGAGGGTTGGATTGTGGGGTGGGATAGGAGAGAAAGAGAAGAAAATATACAATGAATAATCAAATTTTAAAAAAGAAATGCTCTTTCAAAGTAGAAAAATCAGTATTAAGTTAGTTTGCACTCTCTTGATTCTTGGGGCATGTGAAAACTTGTAACAAGTGTGATTTTTCTCCCAAGAATAAATTCCTATTTCCAAAATTTTAAGAAATGGGAATTTAGTGGTATATTTTCATCTCTGCTTCCAAATTTTCTCTTACAATAACGATAACTATAATTTATGTAAGTCTCACCAACGAATTCTATTTTTGAAAAATGAGTTCACAGATGATTGTTGATAATACTTGTTAACCCCAAAATGTCTTTTCCTTTTGAAAAATGGTTCTGCGGTGTGGCTATTCTTGCATGATCCTCTGTTTACTTTTTCCAGATGAGATTGCCTTTTTTAAAATTATAAGTATAGTAGAGAAAAACTCAATGCCTTTGAGATGTGGTGCTGGAGAAGAGTATTGAACATACCAGAAACTGCCAAGAGAACAAACAAGTCTGTCCTGGAGAGGGCAAGACCAAGTTTCTCCTTGGAAGCAAGGATTTTGAAGCTCCATCTCACATACTTTGGGCATGTTGTCAGGAGGAGCCAGTCCTTGGAGAAGGACATCAGCCTTTGAAGGGTGGATGGGCAGCACAGAACAGGACGGTCCAGGATAAGATGGTTATTGACACATTGCCTGTGGTAATAAGGTTAGATTTGTTTGAGACAGTGAGATAAGGCAGGGTTCAGGTAGCTAGATGGCACATAATGGCAATAGGGTTTTTTTGCTCCACCATTGCCAGTTGCTCTTGTGAAGACATCCATCTGCTAACCAAAAGGTGGATGGTTCAAACACATCAGCTTCTTGAAGGGTAGAGCATGGGCTGAAGGTAGTCTGCTTCTGTAGAGATTTACAGCCTTGGAAACCCTGTGGTGCAGTTTTACTCTGTCCTATAGCTTCAACACAGTGACAGCAATGTGTTGCAGTGTGTCATAGATGATGAGGAAGGCTACAGGATAGAACAGGGTTCAGATATGTTGTTCGTAGGGTCACTTGACTGGATGGCACCTTACAACAACACGGGTTGTCTGTAAGTCAGATTCCACTCACTGGTTATGGGTTTTGATCCATTATCAGTTGAGATCACTCAGTCACTCATTGCTATGGAGTAGGAACCAACTCACAGTTGACCTTTCATCAGGTTTTCAGAGGTAATTGCACAAGAGGCGATCGCCCATCTTTCTAGCTTAGAACAATTGCTGAATTTAAACCATCTACCCATTTACCTTTGGATTGGCAGTGAAACTCCTTACCCACTAGACTACCAGAGCTCCCAAATTGAGTGTGTTGTTATTGTGTTCTGTTGAGTCAGAACCAACTCAAATCTGACCCTCCAGAGGCAGTAAATCACACAGGAAGAGACTGTCTGTTCTCCTGTGAGCCACTGGTGGATTAGAACTGTGTGCCTTTGGGATTGCAGCACAACTTTTTACCACTAAGACACCAGAGCTCCCTAAAGTTGTTGATTTTTATTGTTATGTGCTGCAGTCATTACCTTTGACTCATAGCGACCCTATACACAACAGCTCTGAACCCTGTCTTATCCTGAGCCAGTCTTATTGTCTCTTACGTACCTGCCCCTATTACCCCAGTCATTGTGTCAATCCATCTCATCCAGGGTCTTCCTCTCCTGCATTGTCCCTCCACTCTTCCAGGCATGATGTCCTTTTCCATGGATTGGTCCCTCCTGGCAACATGCCCAAAGTATGTCAAACAGGCTTCAAAATCCTTGCCTCTAAGGAGCAGATTGATTTTACCCTCTCCAGGACAGAACTGTTTGTTCTCATGGCAGTTCAATACTCTTCTCCAGCACCACAGTTCAAAAACATCAGTTCTTTGTCTGTCATTCTTAATCATTATCCAGCTCTGATGCATAGCAAGTAATTGTGAAGACCCTGACCTGAATCAGGTGCACCTTGGTCTCTAGACTGACATCACTGCTCTTGATGAAAAAGGTGGTATTAGGTTATTCATTTGTCTGATACATTGCAAAGGTGAAGAGGCTCAACTTTAGAAAGTCATGGACTTTATCTAAGAGAAGTGACTGTCACCCAGAGCAAGTGGACTAAGTTGTTGCCTGTCATTGCGCCCAGATACCATTTTTAGAAGGCATTTGTAGAGAAGAGGGAGAATAAACAAAAAGTGGAAAAAGGAACTAATACTAATACTCGTTGTGTACAATTACCTTCTTACACTCTTAGTGATTTTTTACATTTCCTTCACTGACCATCTAAAAAAAGAATTTGTATTACCTTTGTTTTCTTTTGTCTTTTGTTTTTGTTCTTGCCCCTTGTACCAGCTACAGCTAGAGCAAGCTCTGGTGACTTTATATGTAGCAAGTTGCACCGCTGAACCAAAACCTGCTGGTCTCTGGCAATCTGAATTCGTCAGCTCCATGGGAGATTTATAGCTCTGAAAATCCGAGCGAGGGTCGCTTTGAGGTGGGACCAATTCAGTGGCAATGAGGTTGAGTTTTTTAGGATGCTGGCTAGGATCTCCAGAACTATGTTGAGTATGTAATTACATACATGCTTGTCTTATCTTAATTGGAAAAAAAATTGCTCCTACTGACACATGGTTTAGAATTTTTACTATCCCATTTCTTTTTTTCTCTGTTTATCTTTGAAACAACCTACCAGGAATTTACCCTTGAAATACCCTTCTAGCAATACAAAAAACAGAAACCAAAATAACCTCCAAACAAACACAATGAAATGGATGTCCAGGATTATTCAATGCTGCATTATTTATTTCCATGATTATGAGGTTTATTAGAAAAGCTAATGAGCTACCATTCAGAAAAGACGACAGAATACAATCTTTATTAGGACAGTTTCTCAGGCATGCTAGTGGACAATCTGACTTTCAGATTTCCCCAGACCCTGCCTCCCACCACTGAGCCAGTGTTACAAAAACTCTCTTGTTGTTATTAGGTGCCTTCAAGTACAACTCTTACTATGGTGTCTCCTCCACAGTCCTCCAGTAAGCTGTGCAGAGGCCCTCAGCTCTGGCTCTGTGGGGCTACAGTTGTGGTTCAGCTCCGTCTCAACTGGATCTCTGGTTCTCTCCATCTTGGTAGATTCAGCACTTCTGCAGCTCCTGCTGCTCCTGCTGTAATCTGGGACTTCATGTAGCACAGGATTCTCTGGCCCAAAAGGAGACAGTGCACTTTCCACTTCTTTCTTGATGGTGGTGGTATCAAACAGGTAACATAAACCCTGAAATATCTGCAGAGTAAGATAATTGGCAGTGTAGAAAAGAACAAGGAAGGATGTGAGTGCTTTCTAAATATTTAAAGGAAAAAACAAAGTACAAATGATTATTTATACTAAGCTGCCTTTGATGTGAGAAGGAAGGGAAAATAAGAAAAAAACCAATACGTTTGTTTCCTTGGATTGCTGTAACAAATATCACTAACCAAATGGCTTAAAACAACAGAAATTTATTCTCTTACAATTCTTACTCATTGTCGTAGTGTCTGAACAGACTCACAACTGACCCTCATTGAATTTTCTAGGCTAAATTGCACAGGAGGAGGTAGCCTGTCTTTTCTAAAGGAGCCACTGGTAGATTCAGACTATCAGAGAGGCTTCACCTCGGGGTTCACTGCAAAACTCCCTATGGACTAGGCCACCAGAGCCCCCGTCTTATAATTCTGGAGGCTCGAAATCCACATACAGAGTGTCAGCAGGGCCAGGCTCTATCAGAGCTCTGGGAGAGGTTCTTCTTGGTCTTTTCCTAATTCCTGGTGGTTATCAGCAATCTTTTATGTTTCTTGACAGCATAGCCTCAGTCCTGGCCTCTGCCTCCCCATGGCCATGACTCTGAAGATTGTGCAGGACCAGGCAGCATGTCCTATTGTATGTTGTGGAGCTATAAAATTGGAACTGATTTGCCAGCACCTAACAATAAATGCGCTCAATCGCAGCTCATTGCCTAGAGTGAGAACTGAGTAAAAGCTGAACTTCCAGCAGGTTTTCAAGGCTGAAATCACACAGGAGGTGTTTGCACATCTTTTCTCCTGAGGAGTGGTTACTACATTTGAACCACCAGAAAAGTTCTTAGTTCTCTTATGAACCACACTAACCACAGCATATTTAATCTGTTACATGCTCTTTGTGTATGCCTATGTCTTTTTTTAATTAATAACTGAACTTTGTGAGTTGCTGTTGTTAAGTGCCATCAAGTCGTAGATGACTGATAGTGACCCTACATCTGAACACTTGCATAACTTTCTTCGTTTCTCCAAGTTCATAAGGTTTCTGGAGGTAAGCTATTTTGGAAGTGGATGCCACTCCTGCTTCCAAGCTTGTTTTAATCAGGGAGCTTCACCAAACACTGTCCACCATGGGTGACCATTATCACATAAGTAAACCAGTATAAAATAAAAATTTTACTTTAAATTAGAAATAAAATACAAATTCACACCCTGGGGGGAGAAGTAAAATTAATAACTGAGTTTCTTCTTAAACTGGATTCTACAAAGGGTACAAAAACTTCTGTTCCAAGAAAACCATTTTACCATGTTTTATCATCATCATCATTTGGAAAGTTGACATAAAGTTGTTCAAAATATTCCCTTAATGAGGTGCTTGAATGTGCAGATTAGTACTTTTAATCATATTTGTCAAGTTTTCAGCTATTCTATTTTTCACACATTTTTTACCCCTTCTCCTTTTTCAATGCTCCAGAATACCCATTACATGTGTGTTGATATGTTTAATGTTGCCCAAAAAAGCTCTGAAGCTCATTCCTTTTTCTTCAGTTTTTTTACTTTTGTTTTCAGGTTGAATAATTTCTGTTAATCTATCTTAAATTCACTGATTTATTTTTTTCTCCCATCTCAAATCTCATGCCACTCAGTACCATTGAGTTAGTTCTGACTTACATTGACTCTTTAACATGTTTCCAAGGCTGTAAATCTCAATGGAAGAAGATGACCCTTTTTTTTTTCTTCCTCCCTTGGAGCAGCTGGTAGACTCAAAGAGCCGGAGAACACAGGGTTTTTACTTACCTGCACAGCACACTATAGTCTATACCACCCCCGCTCCCTCATGTACAACCCTTCTAATTACTTTTTCTTTTCAGTAAATATACTCTTAAATTCTAGAGTTGTTGTAGATATAATAGTATATTTTTAAAAAGTAAACAGTAGCACCTAGATGTTTATTGTATTATTCTCTCTATATTTTTACATTCCTTAACTATTTCATAATGTTGTTGTTAGGTGCCATCAAATGAAGTATGACTCATAGCAACCTTATGAACAAAAAATCTGAACCCTGTCCTATCCTGTGCCATCCTCACACTTCCCAACACACAAGAGCCCATTGCAGCAGTCACCATGTCAGTCGACCGAGTTGAGGATTTTCCGCTCCTTCAGCAACCCTTGACCCTTCCCAGCATCACGTCCTTCTCCAAGGAATAGCCCCTCCTGGCAACTTGCCCAAACTATGTGAAGCAAAGCCCATTGTTCTTGCCTCCAAAGAGCACTCTGGTTGCACCCTCTCCAAGACATATCTGTTTGTTCTGTTGGCCGTCAATGGGATGTTCAGTGTTTTTCTCCAACACCACAGCTCAAAGGTGTCAATTCTTTTTCTGTCATCCTTATTCATTGCCCAGCTCTCAGATGCATAGCAAGTGGTCAGAAAGATCATGAATCAGATTATAATAAACCATTAAATGCTTGATATATTTTTAAAAAGGAACATTAGATTTATATCTCAAAGATAAAGATTAGACTGGCTTTCAGAAAGCACTCAAAACCAATTTGCTATTGAGTCAATTCCAACTCATAGTGACTCCACAGGACAGAGTAGAACTCCCTCAGAGGCTTTCTGAGGGTGTAAATCTTTCTGTGAGCTGGGAGCCAACTGCCTCATCTGTTTTCCTTGGAGCAACTGGTGATTTCAAACTGCTGACCTTTTGGTTAACCCAGTGCTTAGCCTAAAGTACTATCAGGGTTGCCTTCAGGGCATACAGGCATCTAAAACATAAATGAGATTTTTGTCCAGCTTCCTGGTCTTATATAAGGAGCCCAGAGCCTTGCTTTTGTGTGGTTAACATGATTTTGAAGAAATTTTACCTTTTTAAAGCCTTTTCAGAGAAACATTAAATGTTCTTGCACTAAAACCCTACATCAGAGTGCAAGTTGAGGCTCTAGGCTCAGAAAAAGAATTAGGAAGAACATTGAAATGGGCAAGACGTAATACTGAATTAGAGCTATCAGGATGGTTCTCTAATCTAGCAGGTTATCTCCCTCTGACAGCCTTCAAGCTATTTTTAATTATTTTCTTTTTTAAAAAAAATTATTTTCTATTGTCTCTATCCGTGTACTATTAAGATCATTTTGGATGATCTTTAGCAATACTTTGCTTACATGTGATTCAATGATGTTTATAATTATATGAATGATATTGACATTAATGAGATAATTGATACTTCACATATGTATATAAATGAGATATCATAATGGTCATAGTGATTATATTTAGCTGATGAGATACGTGTCATTTTTATTGTCATCTTTGTATTTTTTGGAAGTAGAATTTTGTCTTAGAGTCAAATTCATTAAAGTATAATTGACCTAGTAAAATTTATCCTTTCTAAGTATTTGAATTTTTAAAAAAATATAAACAGTTTTGTGTATACACTGATATGCCTTTGGAAGCAGGAGTGGCATCCACTTCCTAAACAACATGCCTCTGGAAACTCTATGAACTTTGAGAAACGATGATTGTTATAGAAAGACTTCATTTTTTTTTTAAAAAAAGTATTTTTTTATTTTAATGAACATTTACAGAGATTTTGGATTCAGGTCTTTTGTTCATAGGGTTGCTATGAGTCGTGTTCAACTTGCTGGCAATCAGCAACAACATTGGTTTGCTTAAAAGTTCATATACATTGTGTTTCACACTATTCATCATTCACATTTTGTTTCATACAGTCCTTCCAATTTCATTACATTTGCTTGTTTTGTTTTAGAGTTGAGGGGTTCTAATTTTTTTATTTTCTTTTTTTTAATAAAATTTTTATTTTATACTAGTTTACTTACAAAGTTCATATACATTGTTTTTCACAATGGATCTTTCCCATTTCCTTTGCCCATCAAATTACACATCCCTATGATTAACCCCTGATTCATTTTGGGGGGTCTTAAATCCAAAATTTTGGGTTTTGAGGTGATTTTTATTCATCTTGATTCAGCATATTTTTCTTAATGCTGCTTCCATCTGAAGGAGCATCCTTCTGTAAGCCTTGCTTTTCCTCCTGTAGGTGAACCGAGAACAGTGGAGCAGCCAACACACAAAACTACTGTTTGTGCATGGCTGAAGACTGTGGGGATTTCATAGCATCTTGGACATTTCACATCCATGAAATAGGAATTTGGGCTCTGCACCAGGCGCTTCTTCTTAATTTTATTTTTTTTTATTATTTTTGTTTTTATTTATTTATTTTTTTTTTAATTTTTGTGTGCGTGTACCGTCAAATCAGATCTGACTGGTACAGGAGGAGATTGCCCCTCCTTCCCCGGCAGAGCATCTGGTGGATTCGAACCGTGCACCTCTGGGATTGTAGTTGCAGCTTCTTGCCACTAGGCCACCAGAGCTCCCCCAGGCGCTTCTTCTTGTGCTTCCTCTTCTCTTCTGGAGAGGGTTGAAGGAGCTCCTTTGCAAGAGGCATGCAGAGGTCACCGCTGGAAAGGCCACCATGGGATTGTGTCCACCATTACCTTGTCTTTTCAGGTCCCTGCCAGATTCCTTTACCCCCTCCTGCCACCCGCCAAATTGTGCACCTCTGTGATTTCGCCCCTGCCCATCCTCATTCCTCAGCTTCCACCCACTCCTCCCTTGGATCTCCATACAAGTTTTGCTAGTTATCCTTCTATTTTTACAATAGTGGTCTTCTGCAGCATTTGTCCTTATGAGACTGAATTAGTTGGCTCAGCACATTATGTAGTATTTTTTGAAATAGTTTTTCCTGAGTGCTGCATAGTATTCCACTGTGTGAAGGTACCACAGTTTCTCAATCCATTCAGTTCTGGCTGGACGTTGGGCTGTTGCATATTCTTGTGATGGTGAATAACGCTGCCATGAACATTTGTATGCAAATCTCCATTTGTGTCTTGGTGCTGATTTCCTAGAGGTACATTCCTAGTAGAGGAATAGCTGGGTCATATGGCGTTTCTATGTTCAGTTTTTTTAGGAAATGCCAAACTGCTTTTCAGAGTGGTTGTAGCATTTTACAGTCCCACCAACAGTGTATGAGAGTTCCCACCTCTCCACATCCCCGCCAACATTTATTGCTCGATGCATTGCTAAACGTTGCCACTGCTACTGGGATGAGGTGGTATCTCAGTTCAGTAATTGGAAGCTCTGGTGACCTTATGGTGAATATGCTGTGCTGTGATCCTCAAGGCAAGTGGTTTGAATCCAACAGCTGCTCTGCAGCAGAAGGATGGGCAATCTCCTCCTAGTGTAATTAACTGCCTCTGAAAACCTCCTGGAGGGTCAGCTATGGGTCAGTACCAACAACACCATACAACAACAAACTGCAAAAATAACTGATGGGAACACAACTAAGATATAAAATACAACATAAAATGGGATTTATACCTATTATCCACATAAAGCAAAAAAAAAAACCTTCAAAAATAACTGACGGTACAAATTATTTTTGTTGCTAGAAATGCAAGTACAGATTGTTCCTGGAGTGTAACTGATTTTTCTGCCCTACATCTGAGAAGTCCGTGTTACATCTGTTATTAAGCAAATTAATTTCAGTATTTGCTGATTGCCTAGCTGCATTCCTGTTGTTTGGATTATCTTCTGAATCAGTTTTAATACCTTACTGGTGCCCTTATTAATCCATTAAGTTAAATAAAATATTTGATATACATTAATTTTATATTTGCAGCAGTGACATAATTTTAGTTTGGAAGGTAAAAAAAGATTATCCAGTAACCGGAGGGATAGATACTCTTTTATGTGATTACTGGTGTACCACTCCCACTGTAAAAAACAACTGGTCCTTTGGTATTATTTAGCCCAATTATGTCTTTCCTGCATTCTTCTTTTTGCTCCCCCATGTTAGAAACTCAAAAATCTATTTTTAAAGCTTAATTTCTTGCTCCCCTAGCAACTGGCAAGAAAACAAATAACCCTTAATATAAGGCTTTCTCCATGATTAAAGCCTTATCTACACTCACTAAGTGATAGAAAAATTCAGATATTTGGGGAAATTAAAGTAGATCCTTTACCTAGTTTCTTAATCTCTAAACATCCTCCAACCCCACTTTTATCTTAACATGGTAAATGCACGATAAATACTTCTTAACAAATGAATGGATGCCTATTGTATGCTTAATCCAATGGTAGATTTTAAGTGATCTATCATAGAGTTGGACAATGACTAGGGAGGATAGAAGGAGAATTGACACCTTTGAGCTGTGGTGCTGGAGAAGAGTACTGAATGTACCATGGACTGCCAAGAAAACAAATAGATTCATCCTAGAGAGGGTTAAACCAGGCTGCTCTTTGGAGGCAAGGATTCTGGGGCTTCACCTGACATACTTTGGACATGTTGTATGGAGAGACAGGTCTTTGGAGAGGGACATCATGCTGGGCAGAATGGAGGGACAGCGTAGGAGGGGAAGACCCTCTATGAGGTGGATTGATTCAGTGACTGGGGTAATCGGGATGGATGTGTCAGAGGCAGTGAGATTGGCACAGGATAGAGCAGGGTTTAGGGCTGTTGTACATAGGGTCGCTATGAGTCACAAGCGACTCGACAGCACATAACAACATCATAGAAATGTAAATTAGAAACCCCATCGACAGATTTTACAATTCAGTTGGAAAAACAGGAGAAATAGTACAAAACTGGTAAGTACAAAAATGGGTAAGATTGGCAATAAGCACTTTATTCATTCCTTGATCAAATAATTATTTCTTCACCATTCTGTGCCAGTCACTGTGCTATACAACAGTGAGCATCTTGGGCATAGTCCCTTTCTTCACCAAGTTCTAGTGGGAAATGTTTTGTGCCAGCGAGTCATCTGTGACTCATAGTGTCCCTAGAGACAACAGCTCTGAAGCTTGCCCTGACTTGAGCCAGTCTCCCTGACTCCAACACACCTACCATCATTGCCCCAGTTACTGTAATCAATCCATATCATCTGAAGTCTTCCTCTCCTGCTCTGTTCCTCCACCCTTCCGAGCATGATGTCTTCCTCCAAGATCGATCCCTACTGACCACATGCCCAAATATGTGAGATGGAGCTTCAAAATCTTTGCCTCCAAGGAGAACCTTGGTTTCACCTTTTCCAAGACAGACCTTTTTCTTGACAGTCCATGGTACGTTCAATACTGTTCTCCAGCACCACAACTCAAAGGCATCAATTCTTCTGTCAACCTTGGTCATTGTCCAAGCTCTCTGATGCACAGCAAGTAATTGTGAAGACCATGGCCTGGTTCAGAAGCACCTTAGTCTCTAGACTAACATAATTGCTTTTCAGTACTCTGGAAAGGTCTCTGACAGCAGATTTTCCCAGTGCAATTCACCTTTTGATTTCGTGACTGCTGGTGCAAAAACTGTTGATTGTGGAGCCAAGCAAGCTGTAACTGTTAACAAACTTCAGTCTCTTCTCCATCCATCGTTCATGGTGCTGCCAACTGGCCCAGTGGTGAGAATTTTTGTCTTCTTGATGTTGAGCTTCAGTCCATGTTGAGGACTACAGTCCTTTTCCTTATGCAGCAAGTGCTTTAGGTTCTCATCAGATTCAGCAAGCAAGATTGTGTCATCTGCATAACGTAGGTTATTGATGAGTCTTCCTCCAACCCTGATGTCATATTTCTCATAAAGCCCAGCCTCCCGAACAATCTGCCCTGTATATAGATTGAAAAGGTATGGAGACAGGATACATACTTGATACACTTCTTTCCTGATTTTGAACCATGCAGTGTTTCTTTGCTCTGTTCTGACGACTGCTTCCTGTTCTAAGTATAGGTTTCACATGAGCATAATCAAGTGTTCTGGGATTCCCATTCACCCCAAGGTTAACCACAATTTATTGTGATCCACACAGTCTAATGCTTTTGCATAGTCGAAACACAGGTAGACATTCCTCTAGTACTCTCTGCTTTCTGCCAAGATCCAACTGACATTGGTGATAATGTCTCTGCTGCTATGGCCTCTTCTAAACCCAGCTTGTATTTCTGGTAGTTTTCTGTCAATGTACAGATAACTAATCAGACAATTATAATACTATATCACCAGGGCTACAATAGGGAAAGTTTAAGAAGCATTTAGGAGGGAAGGAAGAATATGGCAGTTGCCCCACCACCCTCAAGCTTGATCACTTCCTGAGAAACTTGATAACACCTAAGCTGGTCACATCAAAGACCAGACCAGACAATGGATCCTGATAAGAATCTGAGGATTAAAAATAGTTAAAACCTAACTTAATTAACACCCCAAATTCTGAGAAGTACCATCTTAGTCCTCCCCAGGACCCCTATAAAAAGGAAACCCTCCTGTCCACATGCTGTGCAGTCAGGTCACTTGGCGTCCCTCTCAGACTGCGCAATAAAGACCTGTTTGTTACTTGGGACCAATTTCTTTCTTTATTTCTCTTCCTCTCACTCTTTTTTTTATATCTAGCAAGGAGGGAAGGAGGAAAATGTGTATTAGTGAATGCATGAAAACCCATCCTTTCTAGGGGAGCTCTGGTGGCCTAGTGGCAAGAAGCTGCACTGCAATCCCAGAGGCGCATGGTTCAAATCCACCAGATGCTCTGCCTGGAAAGGAGGGACAATCTCCTCCTGTACCTGTCAGATCCGATTTGACAGTACACACACACACAAAATAATAATAATAAATCTTTAAGAAAAACAAACAAACAACCCATCCTTTCTGTAAACTTCCACTAAAAATCACAATTTTTTTAAGAGAGAAGCATATAGGAGAAAACTTATCTCCCAGTGGGGATCAGGAAAGAGCTGTTAGAGGAAGTGATGTCTAAACTGATTCTGAAATATTTTAGGCTAAATTAGTTATAGATGGGGGTCAACCTAGATTGTGGAAACACATGAAAGCTTGGAGAGATGAAATAGTAAAGCACACTCAGGAAAATTCTTTAAAGTTTAGTATGACCGAGGGTAGATATTTGAAGGGAGAGTGGAAAAGGATTAGAAGATAGAAGAAGGGACCAGATCATACACTCACCCTTGGCAGTTATGTTTAAAAATTTTAATTTTATTCTAAAACCAATAAAGAGCTATTGAGTTCGTGGTTTTATTTTAAAGAGGGCTGGTCCTAATTATATTTGCATCTCTGGCTGTGATGAGAAGAGTAGATTTTAGATGTGTAAGGTTGGAGACAAGGAATCTAAACAAAAGGTAATAGAGACCTGAGTAAAGGAAATAGTAGAAATGGAGAGAAAAGCACAGATTCATGGAATTGTTAGGATTTATAGTCTGCAGATTCTGATTATAGATTGAAGTGGAGAAATTAATAGGCAGAGGATGTATCAGCCTATGAGAAGTTCAAGACCAATGTCCAGAGTAGAGGCAACGATTGGACAAAGGATTCATGGGACAAGATGAGATCACTCAGAGGAAAGAACAGAGAGAAATACAGAAAGAGAGCCCACGAACCTGACGTATAAGGAACGGGCAGGGCAAGAAGAGCCTACAAAGAAGCAAAGAGAGGATGACTGAAAGGTAGGAGGACAGTTCAGTGACCAAATGTCATGTAAATCAAGGAGAGTGACTGCTTTAAAAAAGAGCAAAGTTAGTGGGGGGTCTAGGCTGCCAAAAGTCCAAGAATGATGAGAACCAAGTTGTGACTTTTCTATCATTTAGCCCCAGGGAAATTGTCAGTGACTCCTGATGGCATGAAGTCAGTGGCATGATGAGTAGTGATTGTAAAATGATGAAAATATTTTTAACATAGATTGTATAATATAAAGGAGGAAATGTTTCTAAATTATAAAATGCCAGCGTTTAATATGGTGTTATAACTTAGCTAAGCTGCAGAAGGTCAAGGACTGTGGATTGAAGCTCAACATCAAGAAAACAAATATTCTCACCGCTGGGCCAAATGGCAGAATCAATATGGGTGGTGAAGAGATTGAGATAGTTAACAGTTTTAGTTTACTTGGTTCCACAGTCAACACTCTTGGTAACAGCAGCCAGGAAATCAGGAGACGAATTGCACTGGGAAAGTCAGCTGTGAGGGACCTCTCAAGAGTACTGAAGAGCAAAAATGTCAGGCTGGAGACTAAGGTGCAGCTGATCCAGGCTATAGTCTTTGCAATTACATGCTATGCATCGGAGAGTTAGACAGTGAATAGTGATGATAGAAAGATAATTGATGCCTTTGAGCTATGGTGCTGGAAAAGAGTGTTAAATATACTATGGACTGCTAGGAGAACAAACAGGTTTGTTCTGGAGAGGGTGAAGTCAGAATGTTCCTTGGAGTCAAGGATTCTGAAGCTTCGTCTGACATACTTTGGGCATGTTGCAAGGAGGGACTGGTCCTTGGAGAGGGACATCATGTTTGGGAGAGTGGAGGGATGGTGCAGGAGAGGAAGACCCTTGATGAGATTGATTCCTTGACTAGAGTGGTGGGAATGAGTGTGTTTGAGACGGTGAGGTTGGCACAGGATAGAACGGCATTTAGGGCTCTGGTACATAGGGTGTCTATGAGTCGCAAGTGACTCGATGGCACATAACAACAACAACAACAACAACAACAAGCTGCTTCTCAAGGAAATTATTTTTTAAAAATGTTTTCTTTTAAATTATTTCTCATTGTTGCACATTTTCTTCCCCTCTCCTCCAGCCCTCCCCCAGTGCACCATTGAGGGAATTCTTTGTGTGTTTTGTGTGTGTATGTGTGTACCATCAAATTGGATCTGACTGGTACAGGAGGAGATTGCCTCTCCTTCTCCAGCAAAACATCTGGTGGATTTGAACCATGTACTTCTGGAATTGCAGTGCAGCTTCTTACCACTAGGCCACCAGAGCTTTGAGGAAATTATTAATGTCTTCATTGTGGTCTTTTTCCTTTAGACTCAGAAAAGACACCCTGGCCTGGAGCATCTGAGCAGAGTGTCAGTGTTCAGGAGAAATGAGACTGGATATGTACACTTCCACGCATAACAGACAGTTCTACATAACAACAGTGTTGGGAACATCTACTTGTCAGGTTTCTTATGGGCAATGAAAAGCAAACATGTTCAGCAGAGTACAGGAATGCATGTAACACATGAAATTAGGTACATCATTTTGAGTAGTAATAGAAGGGCAAGACATGGCCAGCATTGTCATCTCTAGAGAAAAGCACGCCTAAGATTTTGCGGGGTTGAAGGAGAAGTTACCCACTGCTTGGAAGCAGGGGTGTAGATCTGGAGGAGCCTACTGTTGGCATCACTGGGCTGCTCTGCTCACACTTAATAATCACAGTATTTTGAGCAACATCCCTCTGCCTCCCAGAGGCCCAGTTCAGAAGTCATGTGAGGCATCGCCTGAGACAACTGAGTGTCTTCTTTTCTTTTACTTCCTCCCGTTGGAGATTCAGGAGGTTCAGCTATGAGTCAGTTCCCACTGGATGGCAATGAGTGAGTGAGTTACAGTGTCAGTAACCATTTGTTCTTTGGCTTTCCAGGTTCTTTTCTGTGTTATTTTTGTTCTTGTGGACTTATGCTTTGTATTTGTGGTCATTTTAGTAGAGTATTAGAAGGAACCCGAGGCAACTACTCGTTTTACTCTCCATATCCGTACTGGAAGTCAACTCATGTTCTTTCCTCCAGTTCAAAGGAGAGGTTTCATTTCCCAGGAAGCTTTCCCTGATCTCTTACACAAAGGTTGCTTTTGCTGAGCCTCCATACAGTCTAATTATGTTGTCTCTCTATATGGTATAATTATATTGCTGCCCTCTTTAAAACAATTATTTACATATTTTCTCTATTACTACACTTGAAACACAACATGGTTCAAAATCAACAAAGGAATGTGTCAGGGATATACCATGTCTCCATACCTTCTCAATCTGTATACAGAATAGACCATTTGGGAGGCTGGACATTAGGAAAAGCTGTTGTCAGGGACCTCTCCAGAGTGTTAAGAAACAATGATGTCAGTCTAGAGACTAAGGTGTGCCTGATTGGGGCTATTGTCTTTGCAGTTATTTGCATCAGAGAACTGGACAATGACAAAAGTTGACAGAACAATTGATGTTTTTGAGTTGTGGTTCTGGAAAAGAGTATTTAACATACTATGGACTGCCAAGAGAACAAACAGGTCTGTCCTGGAGAAGGTGAAATCAAGCTGTTCCTTTAATTTTATTTTGCCTTTATTTTGTTGTGATTTTAACAAATGTGTTTACAGAAAAGTTTTGGTTTTTCATTCATTCATTGTTTCACATTTTCCTCCCTCTCCCTTTCTCCAAGCTAGGATTTTGAAGCTCCATCTCACATACTTTGGGCACTTGGCCAGGAGTGACCAGTCCTTGGAGAAGAACATCATGCTCAGAAGGGTGGAGGGACAGCACAGGAGAGGAAGACCCCAGATGAAATGAATTGACATAGTAAGTAGGGTAATGAGGGTCGGTGTGTCAGAGGCAGAGAGATTGGTTCAAGACAGAGCAGGGTTCAGAGCTGTTGTACATTGGGTCACTATGAATTGGAGTCTACTTGACAGCACATAACAACAACAACAGCAACTACACTTGAGCTTCTTGAGCATAGAGGCTGTTTATAGTTGTGTGGCTAACAGAGTCCCTGACATATATAAACAGTGTAACAATGATATGCAAGTTTAGTGGAGTATATCTAAGCAGTGTTTCCAAGTTCTATGATTGGAGTTAGAAAAGTATCAGATAAATAGTCAGTGACAGGAGTTCTCATTAATCTCTGCACCTCTCAAAAAGCTTCTCTTACCTGAGTTTTCTCATTTAAAATTAAATGTCTAACTAAAAAAAAAGTCAATGTCTATGTATTTACTCCTAGAGGTATTAAGAATCTTAACTAACATTTAGAAAAGAATTTGTAATCCTCATAGGATGAGGCACATCATTGAAAGATTGTACCATTATCACAGCCCATTTCGTTGTGTTTGGATGTTTTCTTAACTTGATTGGTTTCCTATTTCAATGTGAATTGGCATGCAGCTCTATGGTTACATCACACATTGAATTCCATTTCCCAGAGAGTTCACTTCTTCAGTAATGGGAAAAGAAAGAGTACATTATTACAACAATAACACCCTCGCTTTTGAGCTTTTTACTTCACAAGGATGGTAAGATAGGAGTTATTGCATAAGGAGAGCGCTCCAGAGGAGAGAAAAGACAGGTGCTGCTCCCTTAAGGACTGTCTTTGCATTTCGCTTTTCTATTTTCATATTCAGTTTGTGACTGTTTAGGAGAAATAAAGGCCAATATCATCTTGTGGTTAGTTACCATCAAGCCAGTTCCAACTCATAGCATCCTCAGTGCACAGGTGTGTTGTTTAGGTTGTTAAGGAACCTTTAGCCTTTTGGAAACAGATTGCCAGGCCTCTCTTCCAAAGCACATTTGAGTGAGTTCAAACAACCAGCTTTTGAAAAACTAGTCGAACACTTAACTGTTTATATGCCATCCATGGAGCTATAGTATCATCTAGTGTCATAAATGATGTTAAATAAAACTTGGGATGTAGCCTTTGATGCTCAACGTAGAGTCAGCTATGAGTCAGTTCCCACTCAATGGCGATGGGAGTGACTGAGTAAATGAAACTTAGAACATTCTGAAATAGATTTTGTTGTTGTTGTTGTTAGATTCATTGTATCATACCAGAATACAGTGAGTTCAAAATCTAATCACTTATGAGTTTAAAAAAGAGCAGATTAGATACAGAGATCTATGCACAGACACACATTTAGGGGAAGACAGATGTCATGTGAGGAGCAGTCACAAGCCAAGGAATCAAGGAGTGTTTGAGACAATATAAATGGAAAGAATTAAGAGGATGGCAGACAAAGGGACAGCGTTCAAGTCTATTGTTCACAGGGTTGCTATGAGTTGTATTCAACTTGATGGCACCTAACAACGGCAACGTGGTACTTGGAAAAGCTCTTCAATGTCCATTTCCACCATCTTAGTCACCTTCCTCAACCATGGCTATTATAGATAGAACTCTTTCAGGAGGTAGAGAGGTGAAAAAGGATGGGGTTGTTGTTGTTCTTGTTAAGGAAGTGCCATCAAGTCGTAGGTGACTCATAGCGACCTGATGAACGGAAGACCTGAACATTTGTTGACAGGGTTTCTGGAGGCAAGCTATTTTGGAAGTGGTTGCCACTCCTGCTTCCAAGCTTGTTTGAATCGGGGAGCTCCACCAAACACTGTCCGCCATGGGTAACCATAATTGCATTTGACACGTTAGTGTCACAGCGTTCAGCATCACAGCAACCACGAGTTACCTCTGTACAGCAAGTGGACAGATCAGGCCTATATAACCTAGAGGAATGTTTGACGAAAAACAACTAAAAACAGGCCTGAGGGCCATGGATTAAAGTCACCCAGCTTTGGATTGGTAGAAAAAGTATTAACTTTTTCTTTATGTGTAGATCCATATGATGATATGGATACCAATTATTACCATTATCCTCCTGCACTCAACCGTGTATGTAGCTTAGTACAGTTTTACAAATGAGGCAAATGTGCTTAAATATCAATTCATTATTCTGCCCGCAGTTATCTGTGGAGGAGGGGAAGAAGTTATAAAAACCTTAAAGGATTATATTAGTCCAATTACTCTAAGTCACAAATTTGAATGACTTACCAGAACATGATCTTTTCCAAAAATTAAATACATTAAATGTGAAATCTTCTTTGGGAGATGAGGGAGAGAAAGTAAAGATTTAGATAGTAATGAACAACAAGAAAATACACAAAATCAAAACAGTTTTTATGTCTAAGAATGAACTTTTATTAAAAAGAACTCTTCTAAATTCTTATGTTTTACTGCAAAAGGATCATACAATTTTACTGCATACTGAAACAATGCACAAGGTAGCAGTTACTGTCGTTACCTCAGGAATTGCTGTCTTTTAAAACTACCTAGGGATGTTTCTTTTTCCTTTTTCCTTCTTTACATCTCTGCGGATGTTGTTAGTTATCCTCGAGTCTACCCCAACTCATAACAACCTTACATATAACAAACAATGATACACTGTTGGTCCTGTGCTATCTTTATGACCCTTGATATGTTCGACTTCATTGCTGCAACTGTGGTGTCAATCCATCTCATTGGGGTTTCCCTCATTTTCATTGGTCCTCCACTTCACCAGACATGTGTTCTAGAGACTGGTCTTTCCTGTGACATTTCCAAAGCAAGTGAGTTCAAGTCTTACCATCATCTATTGTGGTAACCTCACACTAGCTGGATCTCTTTTACCTGGTCCCAGATGTTATTTTATTTTTCTCCTGAAACCCTCTGCTTATTTCATGCATCTAAGCTCACACACACTTCAGACTGGAATTAATATTAATTAAATGTAGATGATTCTTTTCGAAAGGCAATCTAAAATATTAAGGATAACTGAGGTGGGTGCTGGCTGCTATTTATTTCCAATTCAAGTCCTTATTCCAACAGAGAAGAAACACACAGCCTCCACAGCCTTGGGTACCTGGATCAAAAGATGGATTTCTTTCTTTTTTTCTACCTGTGTTTTCTCTTTCGTATCTCCTTGATAAGTAGGATGTTTTATACTTTATTGTTTGAAGTTAATTAAAAGGAGAGAAGAAAAAGACTATTTGATTCTTATTTACCAAGTTCTTAGCAGAATGTCAGAAGGGTGTGGTGGAAACTGAAGGGAGAAATGAAGGAAAAGTTCAAGAGTTTTACAGTGGAATATCTTTCAGAAAGTTGACAAGAACAGATTACCTTCAGTCTTGACTTCCCAGCAGATTTCTAGGTAGGTGATAAGACCCCAGCAAGAAAGTGAGTCCCTGAGCCTTGCTAACAAGTCCGACGTAGTGCATAGAAGCAAACATTGTCACCAGATCTGAAGGGACTCAGGGAAAAGGGGCAATGTTTGTCTCGGCTGTAAACTTTAATAGTCACATAGGACTCAGTAATGGAAGGGCACCCCTCTCTTGACATTGGATAAGATTGTGGAAGCTTTGCATGATCTCAAAGTGGGATTTAATTTCATTAAAGCTCAATATTATACCAGCTTGTCAGAAGGTGGTTCAGAAGCAGAAAAAGAACATGTGAGAAACAAAGATGTGCTATTTTCTATGTCTGAAACCATGCATTAAGAATCAAATTCTTGGGGAGCTCTGGTGGCCTAGTGGCAAGGAACTGCAACTACAATCCCAGAGGTGCACAGTTCGAACCCACCAGATGCTCTGCCGGGGAAGGAGGGACAATCTCCTCCTGTACCAGTCAGATCTGATTTGACGGTGCATGCATACACACACACACACACAAAATTTAAAAAAATAAAATAAAAAAAAGAATCAAATTCTTTGTACATTCATCAAGAGAGTTGTAGTGGGTTTTGTGCTGTATCCGTATAGCACAGCTAGAACTGTGTTTCCCATAATTCCCTCCCCAAGTTACACTTGACTGTAAGAGAAAACTCAGGTGAACTGGAAGGCCATGATTCTCTGAAGGTCAGTGTCATGCTCCAAATGCCTCTGTGAACTATGCATGTTGTCACTGACCTGCTGGCTCACCTTCTTGACATAAAGCAGAAGCTAGGTCCAAGACCCCTCCAGCTCCCACTCATGCCTCCAGGGATGCTTATCTAACTGTTATCAGCTATAGTTGAGTCCCCTCCCCACCTCCAGCTCATGGTGATCCCATGCACAACATGTTCCTACCATTTGTTGTTGTTGTTGTTTTTATTTTATTATTTTTTGTGTGTGTACCATCAAATCAGATCTGACTGGTACAGAAGGAGATTGTTCCTCCTTCTACACAGAGCATCTGGTGGATTCGTGTTTCTACCATTTGTGATCCAAAGTGTGTTCACTGGCGGTTTCTGGTAGCGCTCATGGCTGTTCTTCCTACTCTGTCTTATCCTGTAAGCTCTACAGAAGCCTATTCAACATCATAGCAATACGTAGGCTTCCAAAGACAGGTCGTAGCTTCATAGAAGATGCACTGGGTCAGAATCAAACTCATGTTTCCCAAGTAGAAGACACGAATTTTACCACTGAGCTACCATCTCCTCACCTGAACAAACCTTTGTCTCAAAGTTAGTTTCTGAGAAAAACCAACTTAAGGAAATGAAATGTGATACGATTAAATGCAGAGACCTGCCCAAAGCTTCCAAAAGTATGTACATCTATGTAGGGGAGATATTTACAATGTCTAATTGTGATAGATCAGAGTGAACATTGGTCTTAAGAGCTAGCACTGGCTTCTTGTACTTTGAGGCTCTAAGAGTCTTAAGTGTTCAATAATTAACATCCTGTGTCGTCATAAGTGTGCAGTCGGTAAATGATGTTTGTGTGTTAGATGCAGCTAATGCTGGTTAATAGATGCGCATGAGTATGACTCACACGCATCGAGGCCCTCATTTCCTTCCTTAAGTAAGGTCTATCTCAGCACTGTGGCCTGGTCAAAAGAAACAAATCAGACTTCTGGTCAAAAGAAACAAAAAGTAATAAACCCTTTACTGAAATAAAGGTTTATCTCAGAGGTTGTGTGGAAGGAGTTACATTATCCAATGGACAGCAAATTCTGTAGCCCTGAAGTTCCGTATCTTAAGGCAGTTGCTTAAATCTTCATTTCTCCAAAGACTCCAGCCTCATGTGGGGTTTTTCTCAACACTGTCTCTTCACCTCAACCCCCTCAGTTCCACAGTGGCTCACATACAGTGGGATTTCTGTGTCACACAAACCAAAAATTTTCCTTAAGGGTTTGAGTTAAGGAAGAAATTATGGGGAAGACTGAACTAATTGTACTCCAATTTTTTTTTTTACTCGTGTCACGTGAAGATTAATTTCTTTAAAGTGACTATAAATCCAGGATCCACCACACCTCAGAAATAATGAGCATTCAGTCATAGTACATCTATGACTAAATTACCCCTTACTTCCTCTGGAAACCAGGAAGAGTCTATTCCCAAGTTAAGAGAGGTACTGGGGCTAGGGAGTGGGGAGGGTTGCTAATGACCTCCAAGCTCATTAATAACATTATGGGTCACCTTGACCCATTAATAACATTATGTGTCAGGTACACCTGACCCAGGCCATTTTTTTCTCTCATTTGTATGTGAAAGCTGAACAATGCATAAGGAAGACAAAGAAAGCCATTTTTTAGTTATCTCACTCTTTCATTACCTTTGAGTTGGAACTGACTCAGCTGAACTGCCACTAGATTTCAGAGGCTGTAAATTTGGGAAGCTGGACTTTAGGAAGAAGAAAGTAGCATCATGATTGGAGGAAGATGGAGGAAGACTCATCAAAACCCTAAGTCATGCAGATGATGCAACTTTGTTCACTGAAACAGGAGGACTTAAAATGTTTGCTGCAGCAAAGACTGCTTCCTTCAATATGAACTGCATCACAACATCAAGAAAACAGAGCTCCTCATTACCAGGCCAATACATAGTATCATTATAGATGGAGAAAGAATTGAGATTGTTAATGATTTCATCTTTTTTTTTAAAAAAAAAAAAAGTTTAGCTGATTTGGATAGAGAAGCTGTAGTGTATTCACACAATGGAATACCATGCTGCACTGAAAAATAAGGAACTCATGAATTATTACACAAAATGGGTGACCCTGGAGGATGTTATGCTAAGTGAAATATCTCAGTCACAAAAGGACAAATACTGCATAATGCCACTGTTATAAAGCAGGACTGATATCGGGGTTGGGGGAAACTAAGGAAAGGGGATAAATAATGTATAGTGCATTAAAACAGATGAGGGATAGAACTGTTGAAAAGGGATATATGATTAGGTATTATTGTCATGACAAGAGTACAGAATGAAAGCTGCAGGGGAGCTCTGGTGGCCTAGTGGCAAGAGCTGCACTGCAATCCCAGAGGTGCATGGTTCGAATCCACCAGATGCTCTGCCGGGAAAGGAGGGGCAATCTCCTCCTGTACCAGTCAGATCCGATTTGATGGTACACAGACACATAAAATAATAATAAAAATAAAATAAAAAATAAAAAAAGAATGAAAGCTGCATAGTGGACTGGAGGGAGCGGAGCAGGGGGGAGGGGTAGGAGGAAATTGTATATCAATGAAAGAATTTTTTTTTACTTTTTAAAGAGAGGAGAGAACTGGGAGGGGGGAGAGGTGGGCAGGGAGGAAAGTAACAATGAATGAACGAATGAATGGAAATCCAACGTCTCTGTAAACTTTCATTAAAATTAATTAATAAATTATTTCATCTTTCGCACTTTTGGCAGCAGCAGTCAGGAAATAGAGTTACACTGGTAAAATTTGCTGTCAAGTATCTTTCCAGATTGCTAAAGAGCCATGATGTTGGTCTAGAGACTAAGGTGTGCCTGACCCAGGCCACAGTCTTCTCAGTTGCTTGCTGTGCATCTGAGAGCTTGACAATGAATAAGGATGGCAGAAGAAGAATTTATGCCTTTGAATGGTAGTGCTGGAGAAGAGTATTGAACAGATTACAAACTTCCAAGAGAACACATCGGTCTGTTCTGGAGAGGGTGAAACCAGTTTGCTCCTTGGAGGCAAGGATCTTGAAGCTCCATCTGACTTTGGGCATGTCATCAGGAGGGACCAAACTCTGTAGAAAGACATCACGCTTGGAAGGATAGAGAGCACAGGAAAGGAAGACCTTAGATGAGATGGATGGACACAGTGACTGAAGCAGTGGGATCAGGTCTGTCAGAGACAAGTCGGTTCAGGGTAGGGCAGGATTCAGAGCTGTTGTTCGTGGGATTGCTACTGGTTGTTGTTGACTCGTCAGCACATAACAATAACAAATTGCATGAAAGGAGATTGTTTATCTTTCTCCCAAGGAGCCACTAGTGGATTTCGAACTGCTATAAAAGCATGGCCTTGCAATCCCAGAGGCATGCAGTTCAAATCCACCAGATGCTCTGCTGGAGAAGGAGGGACAATCTCTTCCTGTACCAGTCAGATTTTATTTGATGGTATGCACACACACACACACACACACACGCACGCACACACACAGCCTTTTAGTTAACAAAACACCCTACAGGTTATATTACGAAAGTTTGCTTTTTTAATTATAATGCTGGTGAAGAATATAAAATATACCATGGATTGGTATAACAAATCCTTCTTGAAAGATACAGCTGGAGTGTTCTTGAAAAGAAAGGGTGGAGAAACTTAATCTCACATACTTTGAACGTGTTAATAATGAGTGAGTAGTCATACTTGGTAAGTATTCGTTGTTGTTAAGTGTCATCAAGTCGATTATGACTCGTTGTTGTTATGTGCCATTGACTCACCTGGAACTCACAGCTACCCTATGTACAATAGTCGTGAACCCTGCACTATCTGAGCCAATCTCACTGTCTCTGACACACTTACCCTATAACCCTAGTCCATCTCATCCAGGGTCTTCCTCGCCTGCGCTGTCACTCCACCCTTCCAAGCATGATGTCCTTCTTGAAGGACTGGACCCTACTGGAAACATGCTCAAAGTATGTCAGATAGAGCTTCAGAATCCTTGCCTCCCAGGAGCAACCCAGCTTCACCCTCTCCAGGACAGACCTGTTTGTTCTCTTGGCAGCCCCTGATATGTGCAATATTTCTCTCCAGCACTGCAACTCAAAGGCATCAATTCTTCTTCTATCATCCTTAGTCATTTCTACCTCTCTAATGCATAGCAAGTAATTGTAAAGACCATGGCCTGGATCATAGTGACCTTATAAATAGTGGATCTGAACCTGCCCTATCCTGAGCCATATTTATAATTTCTGACATACTCAGACCCACCATTACAGTCACCATGTCAATCTGTCTCATTAAATGTCTCCCCCTCCTTTCTGAGCACGATGTCCTTTTCCAAGGACTGTTCCCTCCTAACAACAAGTCAAAACTATGCTGGGTGAAGTTTCACTATCCTTCCCCCAAAGAAGCATCCTGATTGTGCTTTTCCTCAGACATACTTGTTTGCCCTTTAGGCTGTCCATGGGATATTCAGCACTCTTCTCCAGCACCACAATTCAAAGGGATCGATATATTCTTCTTCCGTCATCCTTATTTATTGTCCAACTTCCACGTACATAGCAAGTAATTGAAAAGAGCAAGGCTTGCACCTTAGAGCAAGATGCACCTTAGTCATCAAACTGACATCTTTGCTCTTCAGCATGGTAGAGGATCAGTGAAAAAAGAGGAAGCCCCTCAGTAAGATGGTTTGACAATGGCTGCAACAATGGGTTCAAACATTGCAATAATTGTGAGGATGGTGCATGACCAGGCAGCATTTTCACTTTGGGTTGGCAGTGCAATTTCTTACTCTCTAGACCAAACCTCTCACATCGAGAATATACACATAACCCAGAAGAGTATGAGAGGATTGGTGGCAGATTCTTCCTTTAATACAGAATACAGGGCTTGATTCCTGAGCAATGCACAGCCACCACTTCTCTGTCCCTAAAGACTTATGAATTGCTAGGATGCTAAACAAGTTTTAGATCTTTTTCTTTCCTCAGTAGTATCTATTCAATCACGTTTCTTTTTTAAAAAAAATTTATTATTCATTTCAATGAAAATTTACAGAGACTTTGGATTTTCATTCAGTCATTGTTGCACTTTTCCCCTCTCCCAAACCTCCCCACCAGTACACTCCCCTCTTGGAAAAGTAAAAGAAAAATTCTTTCATTGTTTTACAAACCCTCCCCCCAGGTCCACTCCACTGTGCAGCCTTTGCTCTGGACTCCCGTCATGACAAAAATACCTAATCACATATCCCTTTTAAACTGTTTTCTCCCTCATCTGTTTCAAGGCAGTATACATTATTTAACCCATCTTTCTCAGTCTCTCCTCAACCCCGATGTCAGTCCTGTTTACAACAGTGGCACAAAGTTTTAGATCTTTAACAGCAGATGCTGAACAGATTCAGATGGTTCAAGAAAGGACTCCAATTTGTGTTCAGAAAAAATCAGGCAATGAAAACCCTGTGAATTACTGTAGTCTAATCCACAAAGCAGCCTAGTGGAAGAAGCTGAGCTGCAACCTCGAAGGCACGCAGTTTGAATCCACTTGCTGCTCTGCGAGAGAAAGATGAGCAATCTCCCCTGGTGTGATTAACTGTCTCTGAAAACCCGCCCGAGGGTCAACTATAGGCTGGTTCCAACTCTGTGGTACACAACAACAATAACAATCCGCAAGACTAGACAGAGTTTTGTCTGTTTGTGAGTTGGGGGCCACCTTGACAGCAGCTAACATAATACATGACATCATTCTACTAGATCAGTAAGAAAATGAAAAGCAATCTTATAAGGAGGGTGTGGGCCAAGGACATTAATAGGCATTTTATTTAGGACACACACACAAAATACTTAAAAACCTCAACTTCATTGATTACCTCAACTTCATGAGTTGGTTATCATCGAATCAGCTCTGACTCCTGGTGACCTCATGTGTGTCATAGTAGAAGTGTTTTCCAGAGAGTTTGCAACGGCTGATTTTCCACAAGTAAATCACCAGGCCTTTCTTCTGAGAGGGAGCTCCAGTGACCTGGTGGTTAAGAATTGTGCTGCCCACTCAAAGGCAGGTGGTTCGAATCCAGTAGCAACTTGGAGGGAGAAGGATGGGCAGTCTCCTCCTGGGTGATTACAGCCTCTGAAAATCCACCAGAGAGTCAGCTCTGAATTGATTTTGTCTCTACAGCAATTAGTTTGTTGTTAGGCTCCGTCAAGTTAACCATGGTTCAGTGTAACCCTGTGAACAACAGATCTGAACCTTATCCTATCCTGTGCCGTCTTATGATCTCTGTCCTGTTCAAGCCTCTGTGATTGTTACTGTGTCAATCCATCTCATTGACAGTCTTTCTCTCTTTGCTGACCCTCCACCTTTCCCAGCATCCCTCTCTCCAGGGATATCTGGTCTCACAGATAACAGCTGTGGCCAGCAGCTCACCTATTTACCGATGGCTTTCCTGTCAAGTACCAGCACCGATGGAGTCTCCTGGCTTTTCTGCCTCAAGACTTTCTCCTCAGTTTGGGAAATACAAGGAAGTTTGTTTTCAGCAAAGTATACTAGAGCAACACTATAGACTTTTCTATTGCTGTTACATGCTATCAAGTCACCTGTGACTCATAGCAACCCTATGTACAGCAGCTCTGAAGCCTGCCCTGTCCTGAGCCAGTCTCACTGACTCCGACACAGGTCCTACCAGTTCTGTATCAATCCATCTCATCCGAGATCTTCCTCTCCTGTGCTGTCCCTCCACCCTTCCAAGCATGATGTCCTTCTCCAAGGACTGGTCCCAAGCATGATGTCCTTCTCCAAGGACTGGTCCCATAGGTATGCATATCTTGGTCAGCTTACTCTTGTCTGATCCTCTTCTTGCCCTGTACCTTGCTATACATATACTGATTACACTTGGGCTCTCAGTCCTTCCCCAGTGGTCTATTCTAACTTTCCACAGCCCCTGACTATCACTCTGGCCTTTTGCTCACTCTTCCTGGCTGCTCTGTAGCAGAACCATCTCTGGAAAGTCATTCTTTCCTCCTGCCCAGGAAATGAGTCCTTTTCATTTCTCTCTGCCTCTCTTCTCCTCTCTCCCATTTTCCTTTTCACTTCCTTTCCTACTTCTCACATACATTTTTTACCTGATAGCAGATGTTGATGGGCACTCGGGTTATTTCCAACTCTTTGCTATTGTGAGCAAAGTTGCAATAAACATGGGTGAGCATTCCATAGACTTTTCAAGGCTATGATCTTCCAGAAACTGATGACTTGACCTGTCTTTCTCAGCGCTTCTGAGCTCAAATTGTCATCTTTGGGCTATACTGAAAGGTGCTATGGACAAAATCTTGAATGATGCTGGAAGCATCAAAAGAAGATGGAAGGAATACACAGACTCACTGTGCCAGAAAGAATTGGACAACACTGAACAAGTTCAGGAAGTAGCATATGATTAAGAACCAATGGTAGTGTAGGAAGATGCTTAAGCTGCAATTAAGGCATTAGTAAAAAATAAAGCCCCAGAAATAGATGAGATATAAGCTGAGATGTTTCAACAAACACATGTAGCCAGGAACATGCTCACTGTTGTTGTTGTTGTTATGTGCCATCGAGTCGCTTGCGACTCATAGTGACCCTATGTATGTACAACAGCCCTAAACCCTGCTCTATCCTGTGCCAACCGCACTGCCTCTGACAAGTTCAATCTTGTCTCCCTCCATCACGATATTGCGTATTGGAGGATTTTTGTTTTTTTGGTGTTGAGATGTAATCACTATTAAAGATTATAGTCTTTGATCTTCTGCAGTAAGTATTTTAAGTCCTCTTCACTTTCATCAATTTTCTATATATGGTAGTCCAATTTTCCCAGTACCATTCATTGAGGAGAAAATCTTTCTCCATCAAATGGACTTAGTACCTCTCATGGATTTAACTTTTACCCTCAAACTAAAAATGTTTGTCAACTTCTCAAGCCCATGATTCTCACTTTATATAATTATCCCCAGTTTTGAGATATAACTGTACTGTTGAGTGTTGTTGAGTAGGATCCAACCCATAGCTGACTCGCCAGTGGGTTTTCAGAGGCACTTAATCTCATGAGAGGAGATTGACCATTCTCCCAAGGAGCAGCGGGTGGATTTGAACCACGTGCCTTCAAGATTCCAGTGTATTGGGAGCTCTGGTGACCTAGTGGCAATAAACTGCACTGCAATCCCAAAGGCACATGGTTTGAATCCCCCAGATACTCTGCTGGAGAAGGAGGGGCAATCTCCTCCTGTGCTAGTCAGATCTTCAATTCCATAAAACACAACAATTAAGAAAAACACACACACCAAGATACCAGTGTATGATACTATGTGTCATAAATACTAATCTTTAGGCTGTTAATTAGGCAGGATTGTTGGTGTTTTGTGCCATTAAGTGGACTGTGATTCACTGTGACCCTTTGAACAAGGAATCCTGTGCCTATCTTATCCTATACCATCCTCACTACCTCTGACATAACTGAGTTCATCACTACAGTCACTGTGTCAATTCATGTTAAAGATCTTCCTCTCTTATGCTGACCCTCCACTTTTCCAAATATGATAGACTGACCCCTCCTGACTACATGCCCAAAGTATGTGAGACAAAGACTCACCATCCTTACCTCCAAGGAGCACCTTAATTTCCCTTTCTTTGGGACAGAATTATTTGTTCTCTTAGCAGGCCATGGGATATTCAATACTCTTCTCTAACACCACAACTTAAAGGCATCAATTCTTCTTCTGGAATTCTTATTCATTGTCTAACTTTTAGATGCATAGCAAGCAATTGGGAAGACTATGGCTTAGGTCAGATGGACCTTAGTCTTTAAAATTATATCGTTGCTCTTTACTGTTCTGGAGAGGTCCTTAACAACAGATTTTTCCAATGCAAATTATCTTTTGATTTTTTTGGCTTCTATTACCAAGGGTGTGGATTATGGATCCAAGCAAGATGGAATTGTTGACAGCTTTAATCTCTTCTCCATCTATCATGATGTTGTATACTGGCCCAGTGGTGAGGTTTTTTGTTTTCTTGATGTTGTGATGTAATCGATTGTGATGTTAGGGGTTTATTGTTGAAAATTACTTTCCTGTCCTTTGTTTTACTTTGTCATGTGGACAGGAATAAGCTAATAGGGCATGTTAGCCCATCTACAAGGGGGAATTAGCTAGTCTCACCATTAAATTGAGCAGCAGAATAGGAGATACCTTACCACCAGCAAAAGAAGCAGTAAGAATATGGGACACCATCCTTTAAGATCAGGGATGTTTGCACCAGCCAGATGAGGACCTACAGGAACAATACCTGTAGGAGCCACAGTGGAGAACCAGAGACCTGACAAGAGGCAAAGTGGACCTCAGGACTGCTGTGCCATTAAACCTGAGCTAATAAATGTGGCTCAAGTTTGTTGGAGGACTGGAGGAGATAGGGAAAGCCATATTGACAGCACCGAGAGCTTTGTAATACTGGTCTAAAGCCATAAGACTCCAGGCTGAGGCACCTAGGAGCATATTTCAGAAGCTGTTCTGATTGTATTCTGATTTTAACCTGAATTAGAGCCTTTTGATTTTACTAATATGGTTCTGTGAAGTCTGTGAGCTGTTGCATCAGATTTTGGATCCATCAAAGGAGTAAAATTGATGTAAGGATACGTAGAAAGAGATGTGGGAGCGTGGGGGACATGTCTGACTTCATGGGAATTGATTTTGTGTTGTTGACATTCTTAACAGGGATCTTTCCCTATTGTGGACTTGGTAAAGGTCAGATATGGCCATCTCCACATGGCCCTTGCTCTTTAACATCTGTATTGAAGACAATAGTCCTTGATCTTCTGTACCAAGAGCTAGAGCTTCATGCTCTCACTTTCAGCAAGCAAGGTTTTTGATGAGTCTTCCTCAGGATTGGTTGGTCTGGAGCCATCAAGTTGAGTGCAACTCAAAGCAACCCTATGAACAACAGATTTGAACCCTATTCTATTCTGCACCATCCTCACACTTCCTAACACACAAGAGCCCATTGCAGCAGACACCGTGTCAATCCACCTACTTGAAGGTCTTCCTCTCCTTCGCTGACCCTCCACCCTTCCCAGCATCATGTCCTTCTCCAAGAAATAGCCCCTCCTAGCAATATACCCAAAGTATGTGAGGCAAAGCTTCCTCATTCTTTCCTCCAAAGATCACTCTGGCTGTACCCTCTCCAAGACATATCTGTTTGTTCTCTTAGCCGTCTATGGAATGTTTAGTGCTCTTCTCCAACACCACAACTCCAAGGCATCAATTCTTCTTCTGTAATCCTTATTCACTGTCCACCTCTCAGATGGTTAGTAAGTAATTGGAAAGACTATGGCCTGAATCAGACACACCTTAGTCCTCAAACTGACATCATTATTCCTCAATAATTTGGAGCAGTCCCTAACTGCAGATTTTCCCAGTGCCCTACATCTTATTTCCTGACTGCTGATACCAAGGGTGTTAATCCTTAGCATTAGAGGTAGTTTTATTAGGGAACTCTGGTGGCCTAGTGGCAAGAAGCTGCACTGCAATCGTAGAGATAGTTTTATTAAAAAGAGGCAGCATACAATTTACAAGATGAGGTTGTATCTTAAGTCAATCATTTTTGTTAACAGATTGGCATACTACCTCTGTGGCTTATGTACATACTTGTGGTTGCTGTGATGCTTAACTCTGTGACACTGATGTGTCAAATGCGATAATGGTTACCCATGGTGGACAGTGTTTGGTGGAGCTCCCCGATTAAAACAAGCTTAGAAGCAGTAGTGGCATCCACTTTCAAAACAGCTTGCCTCTGGAAACTCTATGAACTTGGAGAAACGATGAAAGTTATACAAGTGTTCAGGTCTTTCATTCACAGGGCATCTATGAGTCATCTATGACTTGATGGCACTTAACAACAACAACCATCAAATTGGAACTGACTCATAGCTGACCCTCTAGCCAGTTTTCAGAGGCAGTAAATTGCATGGGAGGAGAGTGTTCATCTTTCTCCCACAGAAAAAGATGGTAGATTTGAACTGCCTGGCTTTAGATTGGCAGTAGAACGCCTTACCAGTAAGCCACCAAAGCTCCTCCATAAATCAATGATTTTTGATATAAAAAAAGAGATTAAACAAGTGATCATAGATAAGAGAAAACTCAGTACCACCAAAAAAAAGAACAGTATGTCCTTTTGATCCAGGGTCCTTGTACTGAGAATCTCCCAGACTCAGGAGAAGACTGATATCAAGACACAAGAATATCGCCAAGGAATGCTAGGGCCCCCAAACACTGGAAGGACCTTCCCCCAGAGTTGACAGAGAGAAAAAGTCTTGCCCATGACCCAGATCTATGAACACAGTCTTCTAGATTTCTACATGGTGAAAAGGGAGCTCTGACGGCATAGTCCTTAGGAAACGGTGCTGCTAATCCACAGACAGCACTTCCCTAGTGGTTCTAATCCACCAGGAGAAAGATAAGCAATCTCTTCCTGTACAATTCACAGCCTCCCAAAACCCCTTTGGAAGGTCAACTATGAATCTGTTCCAACTTGACAACAACTAGAGAGAGAGAGATTCCTAAACTGTGAGAAATACATTTCTATTTGTTAAAGCCATCTATCTACCTGTAGTATTTCTATCATAGATGGCACCACTAGCAAACAAAGGTAGATGCTGATGTTGATAGTGGGGTGTTATTCTAGCAGATACCCAAAGTGTGGAAAGAGTTTAGAATTGAGAAGTGAACAGAAGCTGGAAGACTAAGGATGGCAGAAGAAGAATAGATGCTTTCGAGTTACAGTGCTGGAGAAGAGTCTTGAACATGCCATGGACTGCCAAGAAAACAAATAGATCTGTCTTGGAGAGGGTGAAACCAAGTCTCTACTTGGAGGCTTGGATTTTGAAGCTCCACCTCACTTACTTTGGGCATGTGACCAGGAGAGTTCAGTCCTTGGAGAAGGACATTATTTTTGGAAGGGTGAAAGGACAGCGCAGTAGAGAAAGACCCCAGATGAGATGGATTGATACAGTCACTGGGGCAATGAGGATTGATGTGTCAGAATTAGTGAGACTGGCTCAGGACAGGGAAGGGTACAGAGCTGCTATAAACAGGGTCGTTATACATCACAGGCAACTCAATCAATAACATTCTATGACAGGTTTGGAAACATGAGTGGCATCTACTACCTAAACAACTTGCCTCCAGAAACTCTATGAACTTTGATAAATGTCCATAGTGGTAGAGGGGCTTCAGGCCTTTTGTTCCCAGGGTTGCTATGAGTCATGTTCAACTCGAAGGCAATCAACAACAACAACAACAATCGTAAAAGCCTCACCTCCACTCATCTGTAGTTTGCTGTAATGGGGTGGCTTTCATGTTGCTGTGATTCTGGAAGCTGTGGGTGACACTTCTTGTTGTTATGTGCCATTGAGCTGTCTACAACTCATAGTAACCCTATGTACAACAGCCCTAAACTCTGCTCTATCCTGTGCCAATCTTACTGTCTCTGACACACCTACCCCCATTACCCCAGTCATTGAATCAATCCATCTCATTGAGGGTCTTCCTCTCTTGCACTGTTCCTCCACCCTCCCTAGCATGATGTCCCCCTCCAAGGACTGGTCCCTCCTTGCAACATGTCTGAAGTACTTCAGATGAATCTTTAGAATCCTTGCCTCCAAGGAGCAACCTGGTCTCACCCTCTCTTGGATGAACCTGTTTGCTCTCCTAGCAGTCCATGGTATATTCAATACTCTGCTCCAGCACCACAGCTCAAAGGCATCAAATTTCTATCATCCATAGTCATTGTCCAGCTTTCTAATGTCTAGCGTAATTGCAAAGACTAGGGTAATACTTGAGAGGAATGGAAATATCAGAACTCTTAATTGTGCTCATGCAAAACCTGTACACAGACAAAGAAGTGGTTGTTCAGATAGATACTGGGTGGCTTAAAATCAGGAAAAATATACATCAGGGTTGCATCCTTTCACTATAAACATTCAAGCTGTATGCTGAGCAAAAATAATTCATCTGGACTGTTACTATGGGATAACTGCTCTGCTCCCTTACCCAAACGAAGAATTAGATTGAGTGGGAGACAACAAGAAGACCTGTGTACAGATCCCCTGGCTTTCACCTAGTTCAGACCTCCTTAGGTTGTTAATTTGGGTATAGGCAGGCCACTGTTAGAGCTTGCTACAGAGTGATAAGCCAAGGAGACAAGAGTGAAGGTGAAAGTTAAGACAGTTTTATTAGAAAAGTTACGTCCCAGAGAGCAAGACAGGTCATTTCTCCAAGGGTAGTGGAGAAAGAAGTTGTGCTTTGAGTGTCTCGAACCAATATAGCTGACTCATCTTCTCTTCTCCAGGCTTCTTCTTGTTGTTAGTGCCGTTGAGTCATAGATGACTCATAGCACCCTATGAATGAAGGATCTAAACACTTGTATAACTTTCATCGTTTCTCCATGTTCATAGAGTTTCCAGAGGCGAGCTATTTCGGAAGTGGATGCCATTCCTGCTTCCATCTCCAGGCTTGAGTGTGGGCTGATGGAATGATGTTGCAGTGAGTCCAAAGTTTGGTGGGTGGTTCCCATTCATTTTCTTTGATGTCACTCATGCTCCTAAAACACCAATCAGACTGCTTTAGTCTAATGTTACTGGTTCCCTGATTTTGACTGAGTAGGACCTGGTCTTACCCACTTCCATTTGACTCTTGCCCTCAGTTGGCCCTCAGCATGACTTCTCAGACCCTCCCCACCTCATTGGTATTTGCTCTAACATTCCTTCTACCCATTCTGACTTTACATCTCACCTACCCAATTCTGACCTTTTTGTTGTTGTGTAATGTGGAGTCGAAGACCTGTAGTTAACCCTCAGGCAGGTTTTCAGAAACAGTTACTCTCATGGGAGGAGATTGCCCATTCTCCCGAAGAGCAGCGGGTGGCCTCCAACCACATGCCTTTGGGATTGCAGCACAGCTTCTTGCCACTAGGCCACCAGAGCTCCCAAATTCAGACCTTACCAGGACAATATAAAAAAGAAGGTGTTATCAGGATTGGAGAAAGACTCATCAACAACTTATGTTATGGTTGAAGTGACATGACCTTACTAGCAGAAAGTGAAGAGGAGATGAAATACTTGCTGAGGAAGATCAAAGACTATAGCCTTCAGTATGATTATACATCAACTTAAGGAAAACAAAAATCCCCATGACTGGACCCATAGGCAACATCATAAATGAAGAAAAGATTGAAGTTGTCAAGGATTTCATTTTCCTTGGATCCATGAAAGCAGCAATCAAGAAATCAAAAAATATACTACAAGAAAATCTATTACAATGAGCAAATCTGCTGTCAAAGATCTCTTTAAAGTACTAAAAAGCAAAGCTGTCAGTTTAAAGAGTAAGTTGTGCCTGACCCAGGACTTTTCAGTTGCTTCATATGCATATGAAAGTTGAGCAATGAGTAAGGAAGACTGAAAAATTGCTACTGATAAATTGTGGTGGTGGCAGAGAGTATTGACTATACCATGGCCTGTCAAAAGAACAAACAAATCTGTCTTGGGAAAAAATGTAGCCAGAGTGCTCCTTACAAGGAAAGGTGGTGAGGATTTATCACACATATTTTCGGCATATCAGGAAGGGACCAATCTTTGGAAAAGGACTTTGTGCTTGGAAAACTGGAGTGTCAGTAAAAAAGAAGTCAACCCTCAGTGAGATAGGTTTAGAATGTGGCTGGAAGAATAGGCTTTAAGCATAACAGAGATTGTGAGGACGTACACAATAGGGCAAGGTTTTCATCTGCTGTACATTAAAAGGTCTTTGTGAATTGGAACCCCTAACAACAAAAACAATAGTAAAAAGCTTTGACTTGAAGAGACTGAAATACACAAATGATACAATATGGAAGCTATGTAATGATCTCCCAATGATCTGATAAACCCAATGCACGTAAGATGGTTAAGAGTGGAACTCAGCATCTCTTAATCCTATCAGAACCCAGCACCTGTAAGTCATTCCTTAGGGTGTGGCCTAAAAGAACGTTTATCTCATTAGAGATAATAGGAGAAGTTAGTAAGGGAGGAGCTCTCAGAACTGCCAAAGAAGAATTGCGAGCAGTAAAATCCCAGTAACTTTGATTGAAATCTCTGCTGGAAGAAGCTCCTTGACATCTGGGATGGTTAGGACACATGGAGATATTAAAGAAATGCCTTTCCTACAGATGCTGAAGGAAACGTAATTCTAATCCACAATTGACAGAGAAAGAGCCGGCCTTCCCTAGAGCTGGCACCCAGAATTTGGACTTCTTGCCTCTGAAAGTTGTTAAGTAGCGTTGTTATGAGTCAGAACCAACTCACAGCTGACCCTCCAGCGAGTTTTCAGAAGCAATAATTCCATGGAAGGAGACTGTCTGTCCTTCTTCCTCAGAGTGTCTGGTGGCTTCAAACCACATGCCTTTGGGTTTGCAGTGGAGCTTCTTCCACTCAGCCACTACTCGGTCCTAAATGATAGGAGGATAAATGTATGTTTGTTAAAGCCACCCACTTGTAGGTTCTTTGTTATAGCAGCACTAGATAACAAGACAGACTGTTAATGAAATTATTCAGCTACAGACTCAGAAGGAAATGAGAAGTGGAACAGATGATGAGAAGCAGTGGCAGAGAAATGGAGAAGGGAAACCCAGACCTGGGAAAGATGGCATGGGAGATGACCCCCAGAGCAAAAGGAGTGTCTTTGGGCAGAGTAGGGTGCCTCTGGACATTTATCAGTAGACGGAACACTTACCCAAGAAGGACAAAAGATTAGGCTGGCCCTCCCAGAGAGAAGCAAAGGTAGACTTTCCTTGATTTCAGGGAGAGAAGGGGCTGACACTCCTCAAAAGGACCTCTGGAAAATCTGCTTTGTTAGTTTCAGAGCCCTGGAGTCTAGGGGCGGTTTGAAGACCAGTCTCCACATAAATGATGTAGCTCTTAACTCCTTTTCAGGGAACCTTCTGTAGTAGGAATTCTTATCAGGTTAGCAGCAGACAGTGGCCCATTGTGGGAAGGGGTTGTCACCGAAAAGGTCCCGGAAAGGTCTATCTTATTGCTATCAGAGTTTCCCTGGTAGCTTGTTGGCTATAAGTGTAGTTTCCACTCAAGACTCCTGATTCCTCACACACAGCAATACTGTCCCAATGAGGGGGCAGACATACCTGAATGGACTCCCTGGGAGATCTGAAGTGCTGGTTTCAGAGGCCGGAGATACAGGGTGTGCAGGGAGGTCAGTACAGTGTTGTTTGCGATGGGAATAGGCTCCATTACCCAGTGTCTTCTGTAGCAATTCACTGTATGCTTGTAGCCAACAGTGTCTAGATGCGGGAGGTGTTGGCATGTTTCAAATGCACCACCCAGAGTGATCTTTGTTGCTATCATGAGTTCTGTTCACTGTGGGGGTAGCCACCACTAAAGAGGTCTGCTTCTTATCCAACGGCAGCCTTAGTTTGCAGTCCACAGCACTGAAAGGAGAGCAGACAGACTGGAGTTGACCCCCCCCCAGGTCAGTCTGTCCCTTTAGTTGCAGAGCTCTGAGGTACGGAATGCACAGGCAGCAATGTTGCCCGTGAGAGCCCGCTCCTGCATGGACCTTTTGTAAATTCTCTGTAGGCTTGCACCCCACAGTGTCCGGATCAAGAGGTGCTGGCACACTCCAGGCTGACCCCTAAAGAGGTCTGCTTTGTTGATTTGAGAGCTTCTAGTAGCTTCTAGTCCTGGATGTTTGCACAAGTGGGGGCTGCGATGGTGAGGGAACAGGGCTCTTTTCCCCTTGGACCACTTAACCCAGTTCACAGCAAGCCAGCCATTCCTGTGGCTGGGGAGGGGACAGAGACAGCGGGAGAGTAATTTTCCTATCACGTGTGACGTGACTCATTGTTGATTGTTCATTCTTGCTTGTCTGCAGTTCTCTTGCTACTCAGAGGCCTTCGAAATTGAAAGCAGTTTCCTTGTATTTCTTGTCTTTCTGGAGAGAGGTGAGACTGATGACTTGTTTTTACCATCCTCTTTCATAATTCCTTGTTATCATCTATAGGGTTTTCAATTCTTTGAAATTCTTTGGTTTCTGATTCTCTGGAAGTGGATTGACAGGACTTTTTTTCTGAGGCATTTCTGGATAGTCAGTAGCCAGCACTTCTGTTAGAAGATAGTAGCCAACATTTCTGTTGGAAGTTGCGTGTATTAAACCTCTCAGGGACTCTGCATATGCAAACAAACCACAACAACAACTCAAGTCGGTGTCGAGCCTCTAACCCAAAGGTTGTGCCTCTCCAATGGTTTGAATCCATCTCAGGAGAAAGATGGGCAGCCTCCTCCTGTGCAGTTTACAGCCTCTGCACACCCACTGGTGGGTCAGCTGTGAGTCAGTTCTGACTCCACTGCAGAGAGTCCTGCCCCTACTAGACTATTTTGATTCATGGGGAAAAAACAACCCAGAACAAGTTAGAGAACAATGACTACAGTACGCTAACATTTGTTCTATAACGATGGACTAGAGGTGCAGAAAAAAAGATCTACCTCATCTGTACATCCTCTACACATATAAATGCCTAGAATACTATGTGAATTGTTTTAAAAATAAGTGTATGTGTAAAAAAAAAAAAGTGGAGAGCATCACAGGATTGCTATTTGTTTAGATGTCCTGTCACAAGACCTTCCAGAACAGTTTTGAATAACAATAATGATAATTTTTCTGGATAGTCAGTTGATCCTAAAAGAATCCTCTCTTATGAGATCATATCCCTGGAGAAATTCCTTGGGCCAGAGTCTGCACTTTTCTGATCCATACAGCAGAGGGCAGACGCGCCATGAGCCAGCAGCCCCTGGCAACCTGCCCTGTGACCTGGAATTTAGGGCTGGGCCTGGCCTGCAGAAGCAGAAGGCATTTGCCTTCTCTACCACTGCTACAGTGACAGCCACAGTGGTCTCAAATGTGTCAGGAAGTGTGACGATAGCACAGGACAGGACGGGATTCAGATCTGTTGTTTATGGGGTCACTTTGGGTCATACTTGATTCACAGTACCTAAAAACAAATCAATGAAGGCGGCTTATTTTTCAGCAGGAAAGTAGATTTGAATATTGATTCTTAGTTGCATATTTAAAAATATTCTTAATATGCGTGTGCAACTAAGGTAAAGACCTCCTTTTTTCCCTTCTTCCAAATACAATTTATTTTATTTTACTTTTTTAAAAGTGAACATACTCTTGGAAACAAACAGATCCAACAAATCTCAAGCTACTGTGTGTGTGAATGAACTCTCCCTTTTGCTTCATATCTCAAAGCTGTCTGTCCATCTGTTTGGATTGTATATTGTGTTTATGTATTTATGCTTTGCGTCATAGTTAACTTCTCATTTTGGAATTGATTAGCATTGGACACAAACTGTAAATAAAAATAAATGGCTGAGAGAAGAAAAACATATTCAGTACAAAATATATTTGTATGTTTCTTTTATTTTTTTGTATGTTTCTTTTAAAATGTAAAGGGAAACTTGTACTTTTATTACCTACCAAAAATAAATAATATAATGTACTAGTTTACTTATTTATACAAACACCTTTCCAAAAGGGACATTATACTATCCCTCTCTCTCTTTTTTTTTTATACTATCCCTCTCTCATTGCCAGCCAACTGAAACCAACCCTTAGCTGACCCTCCAGCAGGCTTCTGAGACTGTAAATTGCCGGAGAGATTGCCCATCTTTCTCCCAGGGAGTGGCTAGTAGATTTGAGCCTCCAGTGAGATGCCACCTTTGGTTTCACAGCTCAAGTTCTTACGAACTATATCACCGAGATTACTTTTTTCTATGTGAATCTAGAAATGCTGTCATCAGTCACTGCCTGGGTAATGACCATCCCATACACAATAGAAAGAAACTGCCCAGCTTGGCATCATCCCCTTGATTGGTTTAGGTATTGAACCAACGTGAAACAAAGAGTTTTTATTAGCTGATTTTCAAGAGCAGATCTCTAGGTCTTTGCTCATAGCCTCTCTCAGTCTGGGAGCTCTGGTGCAAATTGTTAAGCGTTATAGGAACAAGAAAGCCTCCACTGTCAGAAGGTTGGTCTCTGCGTGAGGAACATTACACCTGGGAATTACACCTGGCCTCCTCTAGAAGGTCAGAATTCTATGAGTTCTGACCATTGCCCTCCTATATTGTAAGCATCTTTTAAGGGTCCAGTACTAAATGAAACTAGTTTAACTACTAAATGAAATTAGTTGTTTCCTTTAGAATCAATGCCTTTGATTTGTGGTGTTGGAGAAGAATACTGAGTGTCCTATGGATTGACAAAAGAATAAACATGTCTTGGAGAAGGTGCAGCCAGAGTGTTCCTTGGGGACAAAGATGATCAAACTTTGTCTCACATACTTTGGGTATATTGCTAGGAAAGGTTATTCCTTGCAGAGGGACCTCATGCTTGGAAACATGGAAGGGACAGCAAAGGAGAGGAAGACCCTCAACCAGGTGGATTGGATCAGTGACTGCAGCAATGGGTTTGAGTGTATCAGAGCTTGTGAGGATGGCACAGGATAGGGCAGGGTTCAGGTCTGTTGTTCATAGGGTTGCTATGAGTCGTACTTGATGTCATCTAATGAGAAGACCCCAGAATTAGGCTTCCAGTCTGTTTCAGTTGACTTGATTTAGCAGGATCTGACATTTCCAGGAGCAAGTCAGCAGTTGAGGAAGTCCTTCCTTGAATCTATACCTCTAAATCACATTGAGTGTCGACAGCTAAGAGCTTATGTGCTCCGTGGTCTTTTGTGAGTTTCTCTATGCAGCGACAGCCTGAGTGGTGGATAGCATCTCCACTTATTGGACAGCAGAAGCTAATCAAAGGTTAAAGAAATATAGAAATTAAAAGGATTCACTGACAGATAAAATGAGAAAAAACACGTGACTTGAGGATCAACAGATGTCCAAGTAAAGAAAGACTATTTTTGTTGATTTACCAAAACCAGTGGGTATTCAAAGGGAAAATATGACATTCTTTGTTGGAAGGCATAATGAAGCATATATAAGCCCAGACAACTTGAGAGATGATGGCTGAACCAAATGATTCAAACTGCAGGAACAGATACAGAAAGGTTTTTGTGGTTGGGCTTATGGTAATTTGACAACTCGCCAAGTAGCAAGTCTCCCTCTGAAAAGTTCTACAGTGTATTCTTCCTTCAGGACTGAAGTTATAGGAGATTCTCTGTCCTGTGTTAAACGGTCAAGCTTCACACCACCTCAAAGTTGCTAATTCTTGGAGTCCTCTAAGTCCTGGTCTGTCACAGTATACAACCTGATTAGAAACTGGAAAGTATATTTTGCTACCCATGTGTTTGTTTTTGACACATCGAGAGCTAAAGGTTGTTGAAGGCATTAATGTCTGTTTCACAGAACAAGAAGGAAATGTCTCATCCAGTGTAAAGACAACAGATGATGCAGAGGAAATTACATCAAACAAACCTACCATGAAATGCATTTGCCTTTGGGAGGTGATTATCCAAAAATGAAAGGAAGGGGTTGCAGACCTAAATGTAAGAACACAAATCATAAAATTCTTAGAAGAAAACACAGGAGTAAGCTCTCATGATCTTGGATTAGACAATGACTTAAAAAAAAAAAGCACAAGTGATACTTAAACAAACAAACAAGAAATGTGGACTTCATCAACTTTCAAAACCTAGGTACCTGAAGGGACGCTATTAATAAAGTGAAAAAACAATTCACAAAATGGGAGAAAATATTTGCAAAACATATTTCTGATGAGCATGTACCCAACAAACATGTATCCAGAATATAGAAACAAGAAATTTCCAGAATAGGTAAATCCATAGAGAAAGAAAACACAATTGGTAGTGACTCCTAATGAATATTGAGTATCTTTTCAGATCCTGAAAATGTTCTCGAACTATACAGTGGTAATAGTTTTACAACTCTGTGAATTTACTAAAACCCGCTGAATTGTACTCATTAAATGAGTGAATTTTATATGTAAGTAACATCTCAATCAAGTGAAAATAAACCAATGATGAAGGAATCACCTCTCCCTTAAGTGAACTGAGGTTGACAGGTGGCTGCCCTCTCCCGGAAGAGGAGGAGCCTGGGGAGCTGGGTACTGTCCCTGGTGAGGTGACAGGGCTAGCCCCCCACAAATGCTGCTAAAGGAGGAGTAGGGGACGATCTGGGAGCTGGCACTCGGGTAGAAGTGCAACCAACACCCATTAAGACGTCATGTCACAGAGGGAAAATCCAGGTGGGTGGCAGACCCAAGGAAACCAGAATTGAGCAAGAGGGATTGGCAGGAAGATGGGAGGAGGAGCCTGGGTATTCCCTAAATTAAAGAGCACCTGAACCAAACCCTGCGGACTGTCAAAAGAACAAACAGGTCTTGTGAAAAGTGCAGCCAGAGTGCTCTTTGGAGGCAAAGATGACACAGTCTCTCTCATACTTTGGACATTTAGGAGAGGCTATTCTTTGGAAAAGAACTTCATGCTTGGAACGATGGAGGGTTAGTGAAAGAGAGGAAGACCCTCAAGACAGATTGACACAGTGACTGGAGCAATGGGCTCCAGTGTGTCAGAGTCGATGAGGATGGCATAGGATAGAACACAGTTCAGATCTGTTGTTTATAGGGTCATTATGAGTTGTATTCCACTGGATGGCACCTAACAACAACAACCACAACCTAAATCTCATTGCCATTAAGTTCATTTTGACTCAGGGTTCCTATAGGACAGCGTAAAACTGCTCCACAGGGTTCCGAGGCTATAAACTTTTTTTAAAAAAATTATTTGCCTTTTATTTGATGACGTATTTATTCTAAAGCCATAAGTTTTTGTTTCTTCAGTTTCTTCTGGGAGATCTTTTTCTTCTGGGCAACCTCCTTTTTTGGTTTAGGAACATCTGTTCCTTTTCAGTAAGGATCATCTCAATATGGCAGAGGGAGCTCATGTAGGGGTTAATCCGACCATGAGCTGTGTACGTGCAGCGGCGCATCTTGGGAGTTTTGTTCACCTGGATATGCTCAATGACAAGAGAATCAACATCTAAATCCTTAAGTTCAGCATTATTTTCGGTGTTTTTAAGCGTATGCGGCAAAACCTCGGCACTCTTTTTGGGCCATCTTTCAGATACTTGGTGGCTTTCCGGATATGCATACCCTTGATGGCCTGGGCAGTTTCTCGAGTGTTCTTAAAATGGACCTGGAGATTTGAGCATCTTGATTTGCATGCTTTTGTGAGGTTTTCCGGGTCAAGTGAGTAGCGAACCATGTTGGGAGATTACCTGAAGCCTCTCATAGGGAAAAAAAGGAAGGCTATAATCTTTTTGAAAGCTGATTGCCACATCTTTCTCTGGCAGAGTGGTGGGCGATCCAAACTGCCACATATTTGGTTAGCAATCATTTAACCCCTGCACCACAAAAGCTCTTTTTTAGAGAGTGCAGTCACTGCCAATTTTATAGACTGCCTAGAACCAGGTGTGAGCAAGGAAGAATCTGTTAAGGGCACCAAGCAAACTGTATGATTTTTACAGAGGCCAGTTTGTGGAGATAGCCATCCACTGTCTCCAAAATGGTCTGTAAGCGTACATGCCTATTATTTGCAAGATGTAGCCAATAAAAACAAGAGCCAGGAACTTGCACCCAGGAAAAAAAGATACCTTTCTAAAGCACAGTAGGATAACAATAGGTTCTAGAGTACAGGGAAAGATCACCAGATTCAGACTAGGTAGTCATGGAGGACTTCCTGGAGGAAGAAATGCTGGAGAGAAATCTATGTTATTGAGCAGATGCTTCCATTTCAGGAAACTGCAGCTTAATCTTTTCATGTAGTCCAGGATAGAGGCTGGACTGGAGTCTATGACCCTACTCACAAACCACATACCTCTCCTGCACCAAGATCTTCATATTTCCACAAGGAAGGATTCCAGTCCCGAGAAGACTCGATCACTAGTGCTAGCTTTTCTCTTGGACATCTTTGTAATCTTGTTGTTAGTTGGTATCAAGTCAGATCCAAGACGTAGTGGCACATGATACAAGAAAACAATACAGAAAAACAAAACAAAATTGTCCAGTCTGTACCATCTTGGTGAGTGCATTGCCGTAGCTATTACAAAATGCCTCCCAACCTAGGAGGCTCATATCCAGCACGATGCCGGACAAGGTTCTCTTATGAGGCATAGATTTTCATTGGTTAATTTTCAGCGCTAGATCATCATGTCTTTCTTCCTAGTCTTCTGCTAAAATTTGTCCACAATAGGCCATTGTGTTGGTATTTGCAATATCAATAAGCATACGTTCTAACATCAGAGCAACATACAGACCACCACAGAAAGACAACTGGGTTTGTGATCTTATTGTTAGGTGCCATCGAGTCAGCTCTGATGCAGAACGACCCTCCATCCAGTAGTTTTAAACCCTGTCTGATCTTGTACCGTCCTCACAATCTCCACTGTGTAAAAGCCCATAGTTGCAATATCAAGGCATCTCTTTGAGAATCTTCCTCTCTTTCACTAACCATCTTTATCTAAGGACTTGGCCTTCCTGATAATAGGGGGAAAGTAAGTGAAATGAAGTTTTACCTCCTATAACTTTTGGGAGTATTACAGTTGCACTTCTCCCAAAACAAATTTGCTTTGTCTTTTGGCTGTCTAAGGTATATTCAATAGTGTTTACCAAGATTTTCTCCAACTTCCACATGCATATAAATCAATGGAAAATACCATGTCTTTAAACTGACAGCCTTTCTCAATTAGCACTTTTTTCCCCCTTTATTTTTTTTATTTATAAAAAATATGGGACGCTTCATGAATTTGCATGTCATCCTTGCTCAGGGGCCATGCTAATCTTTTCTGTTTTGTTCCAATTTTAGTATACCTGCTGCGGAAGCGAGTGTTCATTAGCACTTTAAATTGGTCCTTGGCAGCAAACTTGCCCGGTGCAGTATGTTGATTTCTTGACTGCTATTAATATGGGTGAGTTCTGGTGGCCTAGTGGCAAGAAGTGTGCTGCAGTCCTGAAGGCACGCAGTTCAAATCCACCAGTTGCTCTGTAGGAGGATGGGCAGTCTCCTCCCATGTGATTAACTGCCTCTGAAAACCCATCAGTGGATCAGGTAGCTATAGGTTGGTTCTGACTTGACGGTGCACAACAACACAGCTACTATGAGTGTTGACTGTAGAGCTAAATAAAATGAACTCCTTCATTACTTCAGTATTTTTTCCATCAATCATGATGTTGTCTACTGGTCCAGTAGTGAAAATTTTTGTTTTTTTCTATTTTGAAGCATAAACCATTTTGGATTATACTTTAAACCACATGTTGTTGTTGTTGTTGTTGTTGTTAGGTACTATAGAGTACAACTTTTAATGATCTTATGAACAAAAGATCTGAACCCTGTTCTATCCTGCACCAGCCTCACACTTCCTGACACACAAGAGCCCATTGCAGCAGTCACTGTGTCAATCCACCTAGTTTAATATTAAAAAGGGAGCACATTAGGGTTGTATTCTCTCTTCATACCTATTCAATCTGTATTGTTGTTGTTATGTGCTATTGAGTCACCTGCAACTCACAGTGACCCTATGTACAACAGCCCTAAAACATGCTCTATCCTGTGCCAATCGCACTGTCTCCAACACACCTACCTGCATTACCCCGTCACTGAATCAACCCACCTCATGGAGGGTCTTCCTCTCCTGCGCTGTCCCTCCACCCTCCCAAGCATGATGTCCTTCTGCAATCTGTATATTGAGCAAATTATTCGAGAAGCTGAACTCTATGAAGCAGAATGTGCTATCAGAATCAGAGGGAGACTCATCAATAACCTGTGTTATGCAGATGACACAACCTTGTTTGTGGTAAGTGAGGGGACTGAAGCACTTGTTCCTGAAGATCAAGGAATGCAGTCTTCGGTATGGATTGTATCTCAGTGTTAAGAAGATATCAGTCCTCAGACTGGCTGGGGCCACCTATTACGAGCTATGACCAGGCAGTTCTGGGCTTCCTACCTTCCGCTGCTCTTCCTAGCAGGCTTTGTCCAGCCAAGCTCAAACTAGAAGATAAAGATGAACTTCTACAAAGGGGTAAGGGATGACAGGCACCATCTATGAATATGGATCCCTCACCCCCAATGGTGAAGAACCTATCCAGTTCTATAGTTCTGAAGCACCTGAGTGTGTATGTCTATAGAAATAGAAATGGGGAAACCATATCTCCAGTTCTTACTTCCCAACGTAGCAAATTTTCTTCCTATTTATTCCAAAGAAACACCATCCTACAGAGTAAATGAATCGGATTACCCTAAAACCAAAACAAACTCATTGCTGTTTGCTTGGTTCAGACTCATTGTGACCCTATAGGACAGAGCGGAACTACCCCATAGGGTTTCCAAGACTAATATTTATGCAAGTAGATGATATCTTTCTTCCTCGAAACAGTTGGTAAGTTTGAACTCCCTCTCTTTTGTAAACAGCTGAGTGTATTACAAAGTAATCAGAGAAGCTTCTGTGAGTATTTCTCTGATTACTCTAAAAAGGCAACACTCTGACACCAATCCTTTTCCATTCTTAATATTTAAGGTATCAAGAAATCAGGAACTGGAAACAAGATTGTCTAGGTCCCCTTCAGAGAGTTTTGTCTCCTAGAAATTAGGCATGCTTTTTTTTTTTTAATTAGGCATGCTTTGTGACGCTTCCTCTCCCTACACAGTCCTCCTTCATTCGTCTGCTACCTGTATTTAGTTCTCCTGTAGGACCTCTGAAGGCAGCGTGAGGGCAGGAGCCTCACCTCACACAAAGGGAAGAACATACCCATGATGGTGGGTCCTGAAGCCTCCGGGGTAGGATCCTACCAGAACCTTCCCTGGTGCCTGTTCCATAGTACATTCAGGTCATGGCCCCTGGGCTGGGATGTCCCTTCACTCTAGATGATAACAGGTCTCCTTTCACTCTGGATCACCAACTTTGAACTGATTTTTATCACTGTTTCAAATAATAATGATAATAAAAAAATCTGCAGCAATTGAAAAAAGAAAACAAAGATTGTTACTACTGGACTGATAGGCGGCGTCATGATGGATGGAGAAGAGAACCACAAATCTCTGGACTGACATCTGGGCACCAGCATCCAGCTCTGGACTTTAATCCCAGGACCACAAGCAGTGGGCGGAGACAGTGATCTTTGCCATTGGAGAGCTGGGAGGGGTCCTGGGCTGGGGGTGGGAGAGTTGAAGGAACCCTATCTCTTTTCCTCAGTTCTTTAAAAATGTGATCTTCTTCTGTTCTTTGTGCACTCGTGCTATAAATAAGAAAGAGAAGGATTAGCATAACAGCCATCTCTTTGTCAGCCAAGGAGCTCCAACTATTTCCTACTATTTTACAGAAACAGCAGTCCACAGATGCTAAAGGAAACAAAGACTTTCCTCCAGAACCGAGAGACAATGCTCACCTAGAGCTGGTCTCTTGACTTTGGGCTTCCGGCTTCTGTTTGTTAAAGTCACCCACTGTGGTATTTATTTTAGTAGCACTAGATAACTAAAGCAAATGTTTGATAGCAACTTATTGGAGTAAATTCATAGTTCATGAGATGATGATGTGGAAAAACAATGTTAGTCATGTGTAAAAAAAATGTTGTATACATGCATAATGGTCATAGAAGATGATATCTTTTAACTCAACTCCTCCTCACCCATAGCCTTTCTCTCATCTTTTTATGTCTTTCTTTTCTCCTAGATAGAGAAGCAAGATGATGAAAGTATCTGAGTCCTTCGTCTTTTTCTTTCTTAAGTAAATAGAGCCAAGTACAGCATCCACATCTCTCTGATTCATGGTGACCATGTATATATTAGAGCTATGCTCCATAGAATGGAATTGGCTTAACTCCACAGTTTCCCAGGGTGAGACCCTTAATTGCCTTCATCATATATGATGTGTCTAACACTTTCCTTCCAAGATCGTCATCTAATTGTGATGGGAGCTTCATCACAGCTCCCATCACATGTCACAAGACACTTCTCCTACAGACACTTAGGAGAGGTTGAGATTGCTAGTGAACAAGTGGACTTTCCATTCAGAGGAAAATGTCTCAAGGTGCCTGGGAAAAGGATTTCAATGCTTCTGCCACCCTTGTTTCTGAGTCTTAGTTTCTTTTTCATTGTGGGGCAAAGGTTAAGTGTAGGAATTCATGAGACAGTCACATCATCCTTAAAATGCACATATTCATGTCCTATTTGAGGGGCCATGGTGGTGCAGTGGTTAAACCCTTAGCTGCTCACTGAAAGGTCAACATTTTGGACTCATCTGTCACTCCACTGAGAAAGATTTACTGCCCTAAAAATCACAGTTTAAAGAACTGAATGGATTAGTACATTAACAAAGAACTGCCAGAAGTTCAACCTAGGTTTAGAAGAGGCTGTGGCATCAATGATGTTTTTGCTGATGTCAGACAGATCTTGACTGAAAGCAGAGAATACTTCTGAAAGCAGAAGAATAATGTCTATCTATATTTTGTTGACCATTCAAAATCGTTTGACTATGTGGATCACAACAGGCTATGATTAACACTGAAAAGAATGGGAAACCTCAGAACACTTACTTGTGCTCATAAAAAAAAAAAACCCACCTATACCTGGACCAAAGATATCAAGGGAATCCTGCATGGTTTAAAATCAGGAAGGGTGTGTATCAGGGTTGCATCCTTCTCCCATACCTGTTCAGTTTGTATGCTGAACAAATTATTAGAGAAGCTGTACTCTGTGAAGAAAAATGTGGCATCAGGACCAGAGGAAAAGTCATCAACAACATGTATCACGCAGATGGAACATCCCTGCTTACTGATAGTGAAGAACACTTAAAGCACTTGCTGCAGAAGATCAAAGCCTACAAACTTCAATAAAGATTACATCTCAACATCAAGAAAACAAAAATTCTTACCACTTGACCAAGAGGCAACATCAAGATAGATGGAGAAAAGGTTGAAATTGTCAGTTCTTTCATCTTACTTGGATCCACAATCAATACCCCTAGTATAAGCAGTCAAGAAATCTGGAAATATTGCATTGGGAAAGTCTGCAATGAGGGACTTCTCCAAATTACTGAGGAGAAACGATGTCTGTTTTAAAACTAAGGTGTACCTGATCCAGGCCATGGTCTTTTCAGTCACTTGCTATCCATCTGAGAGCTGGATAATGCATAAGGATGACAGAGGAAGAATTGAGGATTTTGAGGTGTGGTATTAGAGAACACTGAACATCCCATGGACTGCCAAAAGAATAAACATGTCTTGGAGAAAGTATAGCCACAGCGCTCCGTGGAGGCAAAGATGATAAAGCTTTGTCTCAAATACTTTGATGATGTTGTTGTTATTGTTGTTCAGTGCCATCAAGTCAGGTATAACTCATAGTGACCCTATGAACAAAAGATCTGAACTCTGTTCTATCCTGTGCCATCCTCACACTTCCTGACACACAAGAACCCATTGTGGCAGTCACTGTATCATTCCTCCTAGTTGAAGTTCTTCCTTTCCTTCACCAACCCTCCACCCTTTCCAGCATCATGTCCTTCTCCCAGAAATAACCTTTCCCAGGAACATGCCCAAAGAATGTGAAGTGAAGCCTCATCATTCCTACCTCAAAAGAGCACTCTGGCTGCACCCTGTCCAAGACCTATCTATCCATTCTCTTGGCCATCCATGAGATGTTCAGTGCTCTTCTCCAACACCACAGCATCAATCCAAAGGTCATGTTAGAAGAAACTATTCCATGGAAAGGGATATTCTGCATGGAAAGAGAGGATTTGTGAAAGAGAAGATTCTCAACCAGATGGGTTGACACAATGACTGCAACAATGGGGGCAAGTGTGTAAAAAAGTGATGAGGATGGTACAGGATAGGACAGGATTCAGATCTATTGATCACAGGGTTGCTATCAGTCATACTTGACAGTACCTAACAACGAGAGTTAGTTCTGCCTTTGTATATAGGGTTGCTTTGAGTTGGAATAGACTGCACACAACAGTTTCTTACTGGGTTTGCTGGTTAGTGCAAGTGGCTAATGAACTAGACTATCCAGAGAGACCTGGAAAGATAAGTCTCGTGACCTAACTTTGAAAAATCCACCCCTTGAAATCCCTGTGGAGTACAGTTCTACTATGACACACATGGGCTATCGGGGATCAAAACTGACTTGACAGTAGCAGGTTTTACTGTGAAGAGCTCTGGTGGTGTAGTGGGTTATGTACACTTCCAACTAAAAGGCCAGGAGTTTGAATCCACCAGATGCCCTATGGGAAAAAGATGACCGCCTTGGAGACCCAATGGTCTACTGTAATGAACGGTCTCAAATGTTTTGGTTCTAAACAAGGTACTTTTTTAAAAAAATTTTTTTATTATTATTTTTTGTGTGCATGTACCGTCAAATCAGATCTGACTGGTACAGGAGGAGATTGCCCCTCCTTCCCCGGCAGAGCATCTGGTGGATTCGAACCGTGCACCTCTGGGATTGTAGTTGCAGCTTCTTGCCACTAGGCCACCAGAGCTCCCCTAAGGTACTTTTATAGTATAGTTCTGGAGGTCAGAAGTCTGAAACGAGTCTGAAAGGAACTGAAATCAGGCTGGCTTTTTCTGGAGACTGTGAGGGAACCCATTGTCTTTTTTCATCTTCTAGATGTTGCCTCTGTTGCAACTTGCGGGTCCTTCCTCACATCACTCCAAACTGTTTCCAGTCATCACATCTTCCGCCACCACTGTCTCAGGTCACCCTACTTCCCTCTGCAATTAACTGGGCTTGCCCCGCTTGTCTAAGATTCATTCCCCCTTCCCAAGATCCTACACATCTGCCATGTAGGATAAATTTAGGGCTTCATGAGATAATCATAAGCACCGTTGAAGAGAGGGGGCTCTGGTGGCTTAGTAATAAGGAACTGCACTGTAATCCCAAAGGCATGCAGTTCGAATCCATGAGCTGCTCTGTGGGAAAAGGAAGGGTCATCTCCTCCTGTGCAATTAAACTCTTCTGAAAACCCAGGGGAGGGTCAACTCTGTGTTGGTACTGACTTAACAACACACAACAAGAAGAAGCATGTATTGGTTTCCTATCAAGGAGCTCTGGTAGCATAGAGGTTAAGAAGCTAGTTGCTGACTGTAAGGTCAGCAGATCATACGATTGGGACATAAAGTAGCAGCAACACTGCCCGTGAACTAGGCCATCAGTGCTCCCTGTGGGAAGCCATCATTCTGCCTGTTATACGCCACATTTTGTGTATCAAATGAAGACGACCAGCTCTGCAAAGAGGGTGTCATTTATTAACACACTCATTTGTTCACCAGTTATGTGTGAAATGACAGGTACTCTAACAGGCAGTGGGAAACTAAGACTGGAGACACAGTCTTGGCCTTTGAGGAAATGGTGGGGGACATATAAACAGAACCTCTTATGACAGGGTCTGAATGGAACTATGGCTTCTTGACTATTTTATACACTGGAGGCCTATCCCAGCATCAAAAGCACCTCAATTTCTGTCGAAAGGATGCATCTCCTTTCAGAGCCTCCAAAAGAATCCAGCCTGTAGACACCTCAGTTTTAGTCCCATAGAAATTATTTTGAACATCTGACCTTTGAAATGGTAAGAGAATAAATTAGTGTTGTTTTTAAACTCCTGCTTTTGAGGCAGTTTTTTTTTATTTTGGGTTTTTTACAGCAACAATCTCTGTCTTTTTCATTCATTCATTGTTTTCTTGAGTCGGAACCACTCAAAGCTCACTTCCCATTGGGTTTCTGAGGCTGCATATTGCATGGAAGGCAATTGTCCGTCTTTCTCCCTTGGAGTCACTGTGGATTCAAACCCACAGAGAAACTTGGCCTTTGAATTAGTGCACTTGCCTTATCAGTCACCAAGTCAATTCTGACTGAGGCAACCTCCTATGTGTAAGAGCAGAACTATGCTTCATGAGCAGGAACAGGAGAGGCGTACACTGCCTAGCACACAACACAACTCCCTTTAAAGATTTCTGCTCTTTCTTCTGGTGCCTCTCACACTGTAGTTGATACATCTCAGCTTTCATCTCTTGCACCCCAATAGCAAGCTTTTACCTTCTCTCCTCCGTCTATCATCTTTCCACACGTAACCCTGCTCAGCAAAGTTAGACTGACCTATTAAAGTCTTTCAAGGTTACATCTAACCAAAGCCAAAACATGTTGCCATCAAGTTGACTCGGACTCCCAGTGACCTTATAGAAGAGAACAGAATTGTCACATAAACACTTACCAACAAAACAACAGTCTTTGCAGAAGTATGCTGCCACATCTTTTTCTCAAGGAGTGGCTGGGGAAAAGATGGCTTCCAGGGTGCTTCAGTTCCTTGTGGAGAAAGAATACTTCTCCTAAACAGTGGGAATTGTCAAGGAAGTGTAAGGCATCCTGGAGCAGGTGAGGCAAGAGTTGGAGAAAGAGGAGGGACAAGAGATTAAGGGAGAAAAGAGCATGTTAGGCCAATCAAAGAAGAGCACCAAAAATGGATTGGTATTGCTGGACTGGTAAGGACTGTAAAGCCACCAGGGCTTCTTGTGTAACAGAAGAGAAAGCCTGAAGATTGAACCACGTGGAACTTGAAACCAAGTGCAGGGGTTGGAATTGATCCCATAGGCTAACCATAACTCTAAACATCATTGATTATTCACCCCATCAGGAAGGAACATTAAAATACATAGGGAGCTCTGGTGGCCTAGTGGCAAGAAGCTGCACTGCAATCCCAGAGGGATGTGGTTCAAATCCACCAGATGCTCTGCTGGAGAAGGAGGGGCAATCTCCTCCTGTACCAGTCAGATCTGATTTGATGGTACATGCGCACAAAATAATAAAAAATAATAAAATAAAATAATAAAAATATATATTCTAGGCAGAGGGAAGGAATAATACTTGAAAAACTGGAGATATGAAGGGGTTTGGCTGATTTTAAGAATAGAGAGAGGTGGTCGAGTAGCCATGCAGAATCAACAGAGGCGAGGCTAAGCTGGAGGGTAGAACAGGGACTCGTCAGAATATATTATCCCTATTAAAAAATATACTCAATTTTATTCTCTTTTAAATGCACAAAGGAGAAAAATACATTCCATAATTTGCTTTTATTATGTTTATTTCATATTTTTCTACGTGGGGATCCTTTAATGTAGGGCACTTAGTGTATTTATTCACTGATTGTACATAGCGTTCTTGAACATTGTGTGTACCATCGAGTCAAAATCGACTCATAGCTGACTTTCCATCAGGTTTTCAGAGGCAGTTAATTGCACAGGAGGAGATTGCTCATCCTTTGCCCGCAGAGCAGTTGGTGGACTCGAACCTCATGCTTGTGCAATTGCAGCGCAGCTTCTTACCACTAGGCCACCAGAACTCCTCTGTACATAGTTGTTGTGTACCATTGAGTCAGAACTGATCCATAGCTGACCCTCCAGCGAGTCTTCAGAGGCAGTTAATTGCACTGGAGGTGATTGCTCATCCTTCTCCCACGGAGCAGCTGGTAGGATTCAAACCATGTGCCTTTAGGATTGCAGCGCAGCTTCTTGCCACTAGGCTACCAGAGCTCTAGTGTACATAGTAGGCACTCAATAAATCTTCCTTGAATGAAATAGCAAGTGAAAGGCATTGTCTTAGTTATGTAATGTTCCTATAAAAGAAAAACAAAAAATGGATGGCTTTAATAAGCAGAAATTTATTCTTTCTCATTTTAGGAGAAAGTTTGAAGTCAGGAAGCCAGCACTAGAAGAATTTCTCTCTGTGTATGTCTCTGGGAATGGACTTTCTCTCTTCAGTGTCTGTTTCCTGATTCCTTGGAGTTTTCCATGTAGGATGGCATATATTCTTCTCTATCTATTAATTATTTAATATCTTTTTTAGCCCAGAAGAGATTTAATTTAAGACACACTACTGTTGTTGTCAAATGTCTTTGCATAGTCAATGAAACATAGATAGACATTCCTCTGATACTGCCTGCTTTCAGCCAAGATCCATCTAACATTAGCTATAATATCCCTAATACCACAGCCTCTTCTAAATTCAGCCTGTGCTTCTGGCAGTTCTCTGCTGATGTACAGTTTCAGCTGTTTTTGGATCATTTTCAGCAGAATTTTGCTTGTATGTGATATTAATTATATTGTTCAATAGTGACATTGTATATAAATTTAAAACTATGCCCAAATCAAAAAATCATTACTTGTGTGGCTTCCTGCCCTGAGTAGAGTTCCGGACTCGGGATGCAGTCACACAGGAGGTCACTGGATAACTGAGGCCTGAGTGGCTGCCTCAAATCTAACAAGGACCAGAGTACCTGGATAGGGGGCTGATTCAACATTTCACCACAGGTGCAGCTTAGTGAGATCAACTACCTTGATCAAGTTGCATAACTACAATCTTTAAACAATGGCAACTATTTTGTCATCATAAATCCACTAGTCCCCAAACAATGGTGCCTTGTCTTCCCTCTCCCTCCTGTCTCCAGTAACCACTAGTAAACTTCAGTCACTATTCATTTGCCCACTCTTGTCACTTTGTGATTGAGAGATCATATAATATTTGTCATTTTGCGATTGACTTACTTCTCAGCATAATGTTTGCAAGCCTCCTTTATGTTATAGCATATGTCAAGACTTTGATGTTGGCGAGCTCTGGTGGCCTAGTGGCAGGAAACTGCACTGCAATCCCA